>NW_027043031.1:0-80000 GCF_036013475.1 Columba livia
TGAGAAGAGAAGAAGAAGAGAAGAGAAGAGAAGAGAAGAGAGAGAAGAGAAGAGAAGAGAAGAGAAGAGAAGAGAAGAGAAGAGAAGAGAAGAGAAGAGAGAAGACATCATCATCCTATCATTCTATCCTTCTATTATTCTGTGGTCTTCTGGGAGACATGACCAGCCTGTGGGCCGAGGAGCCAGGTCTCGCTCAAATGCTCAGGGAACAGCCGATCGCCAGTGTTGGGGTCAGGAAGGAATTTTCCCCCGGGGCAGACTGGCCCTGGTCCCCGGGGTTTTTTTGCCTTCCTCTGCAGCATTGAGCATGACCACCTGTCAGAGCTCCTCTGGGCCCTTTTGGCTCGGTTCATGCCCACTGCTCTTGCCCTCCAAGGCACCACTCGTGCCCTGGCTTTCTCGGGTTCTTTCTCCCAGGGCAAGTTTGCAGCAGGAGCCAGCTCTCCTCCTTCTTCTTCTTCTATTAACATTTGTAATTTTAATAAAATAAATATAAATAAAAAAATAAAATAAAATTCTGTTTCCAGTTGTATCTGTATCTATGGCAGTTTTACCTGTCTCTGAGACCTACCAGGATAAACTCTATTTTGAGGCTCTGGACTTTGATCCTCGTTGCCCCTTTTTGGGGAAGCCAGGAGGGGTTGTACAGTTTCCTACACTTGGCCTTGCTCAAACTCACTCCCCACTGCTCCAGGAAGAGCCCTGAGCCACGCATGAGGGATCTGCCTTCCCAGGGCCTGGGGTCAGGGTTTGGCCTTTAGCTGGTAAAACAAACCAAGGATTTTCTCCATAGCAGAGTGACCTGTACAGTGCCTTTTCCTACCTGCAATTACAACCTTCAATTATCTTCTCTAACGAGTCCATGGAGAGGCTTTGTCAATAATGACCCTCAGTGGGGTCAATCAATGTTTCAAGGTACTTCGAGTTGCGCTTCTGACTTCCACCTCCTGAGCGATTTGTTCAGTCTCCTCTCAGTATCTGTAGTTCATGGACTAAGGGCCAAATACACCATGGGGCTCATTAAAATACAGAAAGTATTAATGAACTATTTCCCTTCCTGTAATTTTCTTCAAGTCTTCAAGACACTACAACTAATTTGAGCTGTTTCATAATGCAGCTAAGAAGGAAGATTTCAAAATGCACCTAGCAGTAATTATTCTGTATTTTGAAGGGCATATTATGTTCCTTTTCAGTTCAGTGAAGAGGTGATAGTAGCGTTCTGTGGTTGATAATGATCCAGAATGTCTCCTCAGCAGGTCTGCACAGGTAGGAAAAGCAGTCCCTTGAGGTCCAACATGGTATGGACAACGCTCCTCCTCACCTGCCCAACCTTACCCTTTCTCCCATTGCCCCCTGGGACTTGTTCTCACTTTTCCTTACATCAGATTTGTTCACGCATCTGCAGCTGGATGTTACAGCTCCTTTGCACCATCTCCCACCTGCTCTTCATAGAGAACTGGCTGCACACAGGCACTGAAGGATTTCTGCTAATGACAAACAAAGAAAAGTGAGGCACAATTAAGCTTCATAAATAATAAATGCACTCCTCCACCATAAGTTAAGTACAAGCTGTCTCTAATAAGGTTGTCTTTCAACAAGGGATAATCTTATGAGAAATGTTTTAGGTAAGCAGATAAAAGAATAAAGATACAAACATAATTAAAGAGTTGACTAAGGAGACAATTAGACTACTGCAAAACAGGCAAACATTTAACTACCTGAAGTTCAAAACAGCAGCTGGCAAGTTGAGAGCAATCTGAATGAATAAAGAGTAAGAGAAAAAGAAAACTGGAGAATGATGAAAAGGGTCTTTGTCTAGAGAGTCTGCAACTGAAAACGGGACTTTAGAAACAGTCATTATATCAGGACAGGTGAAAATAGGTGAAAGATCACAGAAATTAAAGACACCATATAACAGGCAGAACAGTGGCAAGGATGTTGCAGGAGATCAACACATCTTTGGAATATCCCCTTTGAAAGGTCACAGGATTGGTAGAGGTCTCTTGTGAGTGAGAAAAACCCAATGTTGCAGCCAAAAGTGCCAGCCAGGGAACCGCAAGCTGTACAAGAACACTTTGGTGAGGAGTGACCTGTCCAATGAGTCCTCTTGGGTGACATTTATGGGCACCTAATAGAGCAAAACGTGTCTGAAAAACATCAGCATGGACTTAGCAAGGGTAATTAATGTCTCACAAAGTTGATTGCCTTCATGATGAAGTAACTGCATTTCTGCATGAGGGCAGAACAGTGGATGTCATTTACCTCAGCTTCAGCAAGGCTCTTGGCATTGTGTCCCTCAATGTTCTTGAACCCGAGATAGGCCATTACAGTTGGATGGGCTGACAAACAGATGGGTGAAAAACAGTTGGATATCAGGCTGACAGAGCAGTGGTGAAGGGCTCTCATGCCCAACCTCGAGACCACTGGGACTTACTGGGGGCTTGTGGGGCAGCACAGGGGACTCTGCTGAGACCTGGGCAGTTTAATACTTCAATAATCTGTGACCATGAGGAGACAACTCCCACCACATTTGTTGATGATGCTAAGTTGAGAAACCTCATAGGCAGGAGGGCTGTCCTGTCGGGAACATCATGACAGGGAAGGACAAAGGGCAGGTCCTGCACCTGGCATAGACTAACCCCTGAAGATGTTGATAACTGGGAGGGAGTTCAGTGGAGGGCTGCTAAGATGCTCAGGGACTGGGACTCTTGTTGGGAGGAGAAACTGAGGGAAAGGGCTTTTGTTCAGCCTGGAGAAGAGAAGGCTTTGGGCATCTTGTAACAGCCTCTCTGTCCCTGCGGGGAGGTTTTTCCAGAAGGTGGAGCCAGTCTTGCTTGGCAGGAGGATAATAGACAATAGTCAGATGTTGAAATAAGGAAGGTTCAGGCTGCAGATAAGGAAAATATTCTTCTCAGTGAAGGCATCAAAGCGTTGGAGCAGCTTCCCCAGCTTTGTTGTGCTGTCTCTGTCCTTGGATGTTTTCCAGCCCCCACATGGTAAAGCCTTGAGCAACGTGGTCTCACTCCACAGCTGAACGTGCTGTGAGGAGAGGTCAGACCTGAGACCTCCTGAACTCCCATTCAGGAGAGTGGAAACCCGAATGGTGTTGTGGTGTCTTCCCCTCTGAGTCTTCCCCTGATGGCAGCAGGGAATGTTCTCAGGTTCCCCATGACCATGGAAGTCAGTCAGTATAGTCAGACCAGCTGGAGCTTGATTGACCTCTTGTGATGCTCAGCAATAAAAGCCATGAGAAGGGCCGAGGTGTGCAGGAGGGATTCATAATAAAGGCATTTGCCTTCTGAAGCAACTGCTACATGAACTGATGCCCAGTTTCCCAGGAAAGGGTTGGACATCACCTGCTGATGGCAAGCAGAGAATAAATCCTTTTGCTTCCACAGGCAATCTGTGCTTTTCTTTATTAAACTGCCTTTATCTCAAACAATGAGTTTTTCTTCCCCGTGTCCTCTTGAGCAGGAGAGTGATTGAGTGGTTTGGTGGAAACTAAAATGTGGCAGCCAGGTTAACCCACTACATTCCTTTTTGTGCCCAACGTAGGGCATGAGACAAGGGCAGTTTTGTATTAATGGTGCTACAGTTATAATAGCTATTTGGTGGAGAGTGTCTGCGCAGGTCACTGAGTTTTCTGTCTGTGCCACTTATCTCCTGATTTTGCTGCGCTTGGGAACATGTTAATACAAAGTCTACGCTCTTTGCCATGGTATTAATGTCTTTACTGTGTTGTAGTAGGTATTCTATCTTGTGAAGAGGGTGAGGGAACACATCTCCCTCTTCCCTTAGAATCACAGAATGGTTTGGGTTGGAAGAGACCTTAAAGATCATCTAGTTCCAGCCCCCCTGACCCACATCTTCATCTAGAAAAGTTAGCTCGAATCTCATTGTGTTGGTTTGACTGAAACTGAGTTAATTTTCTTCATGCAGTTATAAACTTTTTTGCAGCTAGCATGGTCATTGTTTCGATTTAGCTTGGGAAAAAATAGATAACACCCCGGGGCAGAGATAATGTTTTTCTCCAAGTAACTTTCCAGTGGTTTTGAAGTGGAACAAAGAGAATACAAGAGCCTATTATCTTAGTCGCTGTCTGGGAGCCAAGGTCTTGTGAGGCATTGAATTGAGTATCTTATTTTATATTCCATTTTCCATTTTATATGTGTTACTAGCCGTGGTGGTATATTAGTATTATTTTGCTATTTTGTTAAACTGTGTTTATCTCAATCCACGAGTTTCTCCCTTCACTTTCAATTCTCTCCCTTGTTTGGAGGTGGCGGGTGGGAGTGAGCGAGCAGCTATCGTGGTTGTGATTGCTAGCTAGGGCTAAACCACAACAAGGGGCTAAACAGAAATGTTTTCACAGTCTGTTTTCACAAGAACATCACCAAAACCCATTTTACCTCTTCTTTCACGTCTTTTGGCAAAGTCTCTCTCCCTTCCCCCAAATCTCCCATCTTTCTTGCACAGGTTCCCCCTGACCACCCTAAATGTGTCATCTTTGCTGGGGGAAGCTTTCTGATGACCTTCATGACCTCAGAGTGCCTCTGTCCCCTGTGCTGACCAGTCAGAAGTGACCTCTCAGCCAGCACCCAAAGGGACTCATTGTAGTTCTGTGCTGGAGAGGCCTCTTCACAGCCCACCCAGCAGCACTGGAGGAAGATCAAGCCCTGCACCACCCCAGAGGTACCGTGCCTGCAAACCAGCGCATGAACCAGAAGGGATCGAAGGGATCCTGGCTTATCTTTCCCACCTGGGTGCCTCAGTTACCCAGAGTATCTTGGAGACAGTGGAGACCTCTGTGTGGACAACTGAATCAAGCCTAAAATGTAAATTTTATACAAAGCTATGCAGAAGAAACAAACTAAGAAACAAAGAAACAAGCAAACAAACAAACAAACAAACATCTCTAAGTAATAGCTGAAAAAGTCTTAATTTCCAGAATGCTAGGCTCTTAAGCCATTTTTGTGTAATTTTTGTGGTCACTGAGGGATGCTGATAGTATCTGGCTCCATCAGTACCGCTGATGGCATTCGTTCCTGATCAGCTAGCCAACTTCCCTCCCATCGCATCATCCAGATCTTCAGTTCAGACATCAGAAACCTGCTCTAAGACTTCGGGATACCACATTCAAGGACTGGCAAAAGTCCAGGTACACAACATGCCCTTCTTTCTCATCTCATGCGGTTTCAGCCGTCCCTTTCTTGTCCTTCAAGGACATGGAGATGGTTGCAAGAGCATTTGCCTCATCACCTCCCCAGGGACTGAGGTGAAGCTGATCTACATGTAATAGTCCCAGTCTTCTTTCTTGTCTTTCTTGAAGCTGGGTTTGTTATTTGCCTTTTCTGGGGCTCTTGGAATCTCCCTGTTCTCTCTGGATTTTTCCAAGATGTTTGAGAGAGATCTCACAATGACTGCAGCCAGCTCTAATAGCACCTCTCTGGCCCTTCCTACATCAAAAGTTTTCTCCATATCTCACAGTGCCAGGGGAGTGCCAGGGGCACAGTAAACACCTGTCCAGCCCATCAGGCACTGTTTGGAAGAGAATCAGAAGTGAATTCTTCCTGAGTGCCCATGACTCCAATGGGGCCTCTGTGCCACTCACAGCTTTCCTGAGCATGTTTTAAGTGGCTCCCTCTCTGCAAACTTTCTGGTCCTCAGGCTGTAGATGGGGGATTGAAAAGGAGCGTGAGGATGGGCTTTGTTAAACTATTCAAAAGGGTTGTTCTGGGCATCACAGAGACAAGGATGAGGGTGTTGTGGAAAACAGCAGCATTGGTGAGGAGAAAGGAACAGGTGGAGAATGTTTTCTGCCTGCCCACAGAGATCTGATACACACAGAGGATAACCTTGTGAACAGGAAGAGGAGAATGGGAATGGAGAGAGCCTGAGTGTCACGGTGTCACTGCATGAGAGCTCCAGCAATGCGGTAAATCACAGAAGTGGTCAGCTCTGCTGGGACCACAGAACTGTACCCAGGACACGACTGAAACGATTCCTGTAGATGACAGAGGAGCCCCTAGTGTGTCTGCCCACTGGAGACAGATGTCCCAGGTCATGAGTCTTGTACAGGGCAGGGGATGACACACAGCCCAGTACTGATCGCAGGATGTGGTCACCAGTGGTGAGCGCTGTGTACAAGGACAAGGTGCAGGAAACAGCACTAACACAATGATGAGCAATGAGTGCTGTCCCCAGCCACAAAGCTGCCCATCAGCTGGGATAGGGGAGTGGATATGCAGGAGGTCTCCAGGGAGAACAAATGTCCCAAGAAGAAGTCCACGGGTTGTGCAAATGCTGTTTTGCCACCACCTGCACAATAATGAGGGATTTCCCAAACAAAAACACCATGCAGGTCGTGAGGGAGAGAAGGATTTCCTAAGGGATGGGAACATTCCCCATTCCTGGTAGGAGGGCACCTCCACAACTGCCCCATTGCATTTTCGCCATGGAAGGTTTTAGGTCCCTCTTTTCCCCTTGCACTTGGTAGGGAACTTGTGAGGAAGGACTTTTGGTTCTTTTGTAGATGCCTGGGTATCAGTCAGAAAGACAAGTCATCGCAGGTACATTTTTGTTTTTTAAACTAAAAACAGAATAGAGCCCCATGTTCACATAGTCACAGGGTCACACTAGCGAAGTAGATAATGAAGTTGAAATGGGTTGTCCACATTCCTCTGTGGATAACATTATTAAAGTTAAAAAAAAAGAGGCAGAACAAAAGACAACACAAACACAAAACTAAGGACAACAACAACAAACTAATGAGAAAGGATGGACCTGTAATGAGTTACATTATGAGTCATATACTGAAACAGATGGACAGTCTAGAGCTTCTGGAAGTCATGCAGGCATCAGTTTCCACACTGCATTCTGGAGCTCCTGGTTTCTCAAGCTGTAGATGAGAGGGTTCAATGTTGGAGGCACCAATGAGTACAGAACTGCCAGCACTAGATCCATGGATGGCAAAGAGATGGAAGGGGACTTCAGGAAAGCAACCATGCCAGTGCTGATAAACAGGGAGACCACGGCCAGGTGAGGGAGGCACATGGAAAAGGCTTTGTGCCGTCCCTGCTCAGAGGGGATCCTCAGCACGGCCCTCAAGATCTGCACATAGGACACCACAATGAACACAAAACATCCTAAAACGACAAAAGTACTGAAAACAAGAAGTTTAAATTCCCTGAGATAGGCATCTGGGCAGGAGAGCTTAAGGATCTGGGGAAGTTCACAGAAGAACTGTTCAACGGTATTACCTTGGCAAAGTGGCAGTGAAAATGTATTGGCCGTGTGCAGCAGAGAATAGAGGAACCCAGTGGCCCAGGCAGCTGCTGCCATGTGGACACAAGCTCTGCTGCCCAGGAGGGTCCCGTAGTGCAGGGGTTTGCAGATGGCAACGTAGCGGTCATAGGACATGACGGTGAGAAGAAAAAACTCTGCTGAAATGAAGAACACAAAGAGAAAGAGCTGTGCAGCACATCCTGCATAGGAGATGGCCCTGGTCTGCCAAAGGGAGTTGCCCATGGCTTTAGGGACAGTGGTAGAGATGGAGCCCAGGTCAATGACAGAGAGGTTGAGCAGGAAGAAGTACATGGGGGTGTGGAGGTGCTGGTCCCAGGCTATGGTGGTGATGATGAGGCCGTTGCCCAGGAGGGCAGCCAGGTAGATGCCCAGGAAGAGCCACAAGTGCAAGAGCTGCAGCTCCCGTGTGTCTGTGAACGGCAGGAGGAGGAACTGGGTGATGGAGCTGCTGTTGGACATTTGCTGCCTCCAAGCATAGGGCACTGTTACAGAAGGAAAAGACAGTGAGATGTTAGGGGAGGCTTCTCTGAGCAGAGTCGAAATCATTTCTCATACGCCCTCCCCCTGCTCCACACCCCTTGTCCTTTTCCAGACCTTCCTCCAGCTCGGTGTCTGAGCCCTGGGTGGTGCTGGCTGGAGGTGCCATGAGGAGCAGGGCCTGTGCCCGCTGGCTGCCGAGGAGTCAGCCCTGCTCTGCAGCAGGGGGCATGGGAACGGGGGGCAGGGGACAGAACTGGGGTTCAGCTTTGTCACATGGAGCTGCTCCTGGTCCAGAAAAACCTGTCAGCATCTGCACTCCCAGGGATAAGGAAATGAGATGGCAGAAGGCAGCTTGAGAGGTTTGGTGTTTGTACAGCTCCTTCTGCCCTCCCACCCTGGGGAATGTTCTTGGATGTCAGAAACCACCAGCATTTCTGCTGCCCTCAGGGAGAACAGAGCGAGTCCTGCGAGACCAGAGGATGCCTACGGCTTAGTGCAGAGTGAGGGCAGCTGCTCTGTCCCTCTGTCTTGCTCCAGCTGCCCTGGGCTGGCACCTTTCTGAGATGGAGCCTGATCACACTCCCATGTTACCCTGAAAAGCCACCAGGCACTGCTGAGAGCAGAGGGATCCACCTCAGACCACGGCATGTGTCACCCTTTCCGAAGGTCTTAGCACCCCAGGCTGAAAAGTCCCACCCCACACCCAAGAAACATACCTCTCATTCCCCAGCCCCACAGACTGCATTGCCCACAGCCCACAGGTCAGAGCAAAGCTGGGACACGTGTGCCCATGGACACACCTGCAGGAAAGGACCCACAAGCTCAGGCTGTGACTCTGCAGCTGAAACTGCCATCCCCAGAGAGCCTGACAGCAAGAACAAGATCCCAACAGCAGTGACCCAGAGCAGGGCAGCAAGAAGGAGAATGCGGTGAGGGTGGGTGTGAGAGAGGCCAGGGCAGAGGCAGCCGGGCACTCAGACAGCGTCACCCTTCCCCAGCTGTGCAGCACCTCCCAGACACCAACACTGCCGGGCAGCTGCTCTCAGCCCCTGTGCTCTGCAGAGGAACTGGAGCTCTGGCTGCACAGGAGCTGCTTCATGCCTTGGAGCCCCCGGCCCTGAGGGCAGAGGCTTTGCTGGGTGGGACAGGAGGCCAGGGGGCTGCTCACAGGAGGGATCTGCACTGCAGGGGGTCACAGGGACTTTTCTCTGTTCTCCCTCCCATAACCATTCCGGGTTTGGTTTCCTCTCCTTTCTGATCATTTCCCTGCTGCCTGGAGATTCTCCCCTGGGAGGTGTTTCCCTGTCCATGTCTCTTCCCTGTCAGTGCTCACAGACCATCCCACCCTCAGTGCCCTCCCCCTGGCCCTACAGATCCTGCCTGTTCACAGGGCACTGCCTGGGGGCATCTTCCTGTTTGCAGGCTGGAAAACAGGACAGGTCAGACTAAGGCTGACGGGTCCAGCCAAGGTGATGCAGGTGCTGTGCACAGGCAGAGGGGTGGGGAAGGGATGTCATGAGCCTTCTGGCAGATGGACTGATCACTCACAGTTGCAGTTCAGGAGTCTCAGTGACTTGTTTAAGCATGAGAGCTCGTTTTCATTTTATCCTTTCCTGCACCCCCCGCCCCTTGGGAGAGGAAACTGAAAAGACAGGCTCAGGAAAGCTCCTTATCTGCCTGGCAATCCTTGCATTGATCTTCTCCTTGAGGCATCCCCTTGGAAAAACCCTGGGGCTGATCTGGATGTGTGAGCAACCCTGACCCACACAGCACCCTCTCCACAGCAGAGGCACCTTTCTTGCCCAATAGGGTTTGCTCCTCCACCACATCTTCTCCCCTCAGTGTTGCTGGGATCTCCCGGGCAGGCTGAGCGCTGACCCTGGCAGGCGGCAGAGTCCCTGCCCGGCACAGCCCTGGGGTGCAGGGACCCTGCTCTGCAGGACAGCCCTGGGCACCCCTGCCTGCACATTTACATTTACACCCCACAGCCACCCTGGGGAGAACGCAGCATTCACATCTTGTCACTCTGACAGTGCAGAAGGCAATCCCTGCTCTGCAGCACATCCTCCCCTCTGATCAGAGAACCTCTGAGAGCTGTACTTACATCTCTCGCAGGCTCTGCAATGTGACAGCTTTCTGAGATCCTACCATGATTTGCAGATTCAATGCCCTGCAGCCACAGGCTTCATATCTGAGAGGATTTCATTTCCAGTGAACTCTCAGCATCCTCCCAGCCCAGACTGCGTTTCCCTCTCTGTGCCTGGCTCCTGTGCCCTCGGTGCTGCAGGCAGAGCCCTCAGCCCTGCTGCGTGTGCAGAGGAGCTGCTCCTGGGCAGAGCTGTCTCTCTGCAGCGCTGCCGCTGCCATGAGCTCCCTGTGTCCCAGGAGCCCAGCCCAGCTCAGCAGCACAGGAGCAGCCCATGATGTCCCTTTCTCTGTCCCCTCTGGGCTCCTCCAGGTGTCCCTCAGGCTCCAGGGGCACATCCTTTGAGACAACCTCAAGTAATCAGTAATGTTAGTTGTGTCTGCTCTGCAGAGATACTTCTTGCCAGCATTGTATTCTTGCTAGTAAAAAATAAATTGGTATGAGAATATTCCAGGTGTGGTCTCCCCAGGGCAGAGTAGAGGGGCAGGAGAACCTCTCTGAGCTACTGACCACCCCCTTCTAACCCACCCCAGGTACCATTGGCTTCCTGGCCACAAGGGCCCAGTGCTGGCTCATGGTCACCCTGCTGTCCCCAGGACCCCCAGGTCCCTTTCCCCTACACTGCTCTCCAACAGGTCCTTCCCCAACTTGAATCTGGAACCTGGGGTTCTTCTTGCCCAGATGTAAGACTCTACACTTGCCCTTGTTCTATTTCATTACATTTTTCCCGCCCAGCTCTCCAGCCTGTCCAGGTCTCTGGATGGCAGCACAGCTTCCAGTGTCACCACTCCTCCAGCTTGGTGTCACCAGCAAACTTGCTGACAGTCACTCTATTCCCTCATCCAAGTCACTGATGAATTTATTGAATAGTACTGGCCCCAGCACTGCCCCCTGAGGCACTGCACTGGATACAGGCCTCAACTGGACTCTGCCCCATTGACCACGACCCTCTGGCTTCTTCCCTTCAGCCAGTTCACAGTCCACCTCACTACCCAATCATCCAGACCACACTTCCTGATTTTAGCAGAAGGATGCTGTGGAAGACTGTGTCAAAGGCTTTATGGAAGTCAAGGTGTTTTTATGATCATTTGTGCAGAAAGGGCAGTCACAGGACAGCACCCAATATGTCAAAACTGATGCCGAGTGAAATGCCCTGGTGAGTTCCCCCTGTGTCTGTGTCTCTCCTGGAAGGAGTCTGTCCCGAGAAGGGGATCCAGCTCCTGCCACTCTCTGCAGAGGCACATGAGCAGTGTCCATCACCTGGGGACACAAAGGGTGATGTTTGCCAGACCACCCTTCATCTCACCACCAAGAGCAGGGACAGCGCCCTGGGCCTCCTGGGCACAAGGACAGCCTCGGGGCCAGCAGCACCCCGAAGTCCTTCCTCCAAGGAGTGCTGGGTGCATGGGCAGTGGGTGGGGTGGGACACTGGGGGCCCATGTCACCTCCGTGTCACAATGCGACCACGGGGCAATGCTGATGTCACAATGCCCCGGGGCAGTATAAAAGGGAGCAGCGTCCCGTGTCTGCTGCCAGAGCTGGCCTGGAGGCAGCCTGAAGACATCGGAGAGGAAGTCCTTGAGGAGCCGGTGGAATCCCTTGACAGGGGCTGAAGGAGGAAGAGCTGGACGAGGCAGCTGGAGTTTCTCCGCTGCAAGGCCATCTCCCAGCAGGGCAACCTTCCAGGTTCATCTGATGGATGATCATCCTTTTCAGCTGGATAGCAGTAGCCAAATGAAGGGAATGCCTTCTTGAGGAGCACTGCAGAGCTCACCGTCCTGATGGAGTGGGGAGCTAGGGTCAGCAGCTGTAGGAAGTGGAATGCAGAGTGGTTTGAAGGGGGCCCGGTGCTCTCCCGGCCACCAGAAGGTAGATGCGTCAGTGGCACAAGGTGATGGAGCGAATGGGTAAGCTGGGCAAGGTTCCAAGTGTTTGTCAGGGATTTCCCCAGCATGTAGTGCTAGTGAAAGGAGGGGGAAGGAAAAGAGGGAGAGAGAAGAAGAGGGAGAGGGAGAGAGAGAGAGGGAAGAGGTGAAGCAAGAGGAGAAGAGAGAAAAGAAAGAAGAGAGAAGAGAGGAAGAGGAGGAACAGGAAGAGAAGGAGGAAGAGGAGGAGAAGGAAGAGGAGGAGGAGGAGGAGGAGGAAGAGGAGGAGGAGGAGGAAGAGGAGGAGGAAGAGGAGGACGAGGAGCAGGAGGAGGAGGAAGAGGAGGAAGAGGAAGAGGAAGAGGAAGAAGAGAAGAGAAGAAGAGAAAGAAGAGAAGAGAAGAGAAGAGAAGAGAAGAGAAGAGAAGAGAAGAGAAGAGAAGAGAAGAGAAGAGAAGAGAAGAGAAGAGAAGAGAAGAGAAGAGAAAAAAGACATCATCATCCTATCATTCTATCCTTCTATCATTCTGTGGTCTTCTGGGAGGAATGACCAGCCTGTGGGCCGAGGAGCCAGGTCTCGCTCAAATGCTCAGGGAACAGCCGATCGCCAGTGTTGGGGTCAGGAAGGAATTTTCCCCCGGGGCAGACTGGCCCTGGTCCCCGGGGTTTTTTTGCCTTCCTCTGCAGCATTGAGCATGACCACCTGTCAGAGCTCCTCTGGGCCCTTTTGGCTCGGTTCATGCCCACTGCTCTTGCCCTCCAAGGCACCACTCGTGCCCTGGCTTTCTCGAGTTCTTTCTCCCAGGGCAAGTTTGCAGCAGGAGCCAGCTCTCCTCCTTCTCCTTCTATTCAAATTTGCAATTTTAATAAAATAAATATAAATATTAAAAAAAAATAAAAAGAAATCTGTTTCCTGTTGTATCATTTGTGTATGTGTCCCTGAAACTGTTTTTGGATCTAAAACCTGTCTGGCATTTCAGTCGAACAGTCCCATCTTTATTGGACTCCTTGTGAGCGTACAGAATAGAGCAGCACAGCACAGCACAGCACAGCATGGTTGTGCTCAGTAGCTGTGCCTGGAGCACGATGAGCTCTGAGCCAGGCCTGAGGACTCCATCCAGGAGAGCCGCTCTCTGCAGGGCAGGGCCCAGGCCCGTCCAGGAGATGGGGCAGAGACAGGCACACACACCTACAACATGGCTCAGGCAGGCACCAGAGGTCCCAGGCTGAGCTGAGACACGGCCCCTGGGCCCCTGCAGGAGATGGTCCCCAGGGAGGCCGGTCCCAGCCACTGAGGCCTTTGAGCACCCCAAGACCCTGTAGACACGGATGGCTGGCAGCTTTGGAGAATGAGTCTTGGCCCAGATGGACCTTCTCTCTGATCAGGACTTTTGTTCTCAGATTCTTTTGTTTAGGTACGTTTTTTCCAAAGCAAAGATCTCGGCATTAATAAACAGGAGAACAAGGAGAAAAAGAAATCCATGTCACACACCACACACTATCCCATGTGTGTACGAGTTTTGACGCAAATGTCCAAAATGGCAGCAGCTTCCTTACTCTTTCAGTACTCCAAAGAGTATCTCTTAAAGGCTTTCCAGAAGTCCTGAACCTCTTCCCACCAATCAAGGTAGGCAAATAACTCCGAGAAAGGTGCAAGTCACACAGGAGGTGTGGAAGGTTTACCCTGCGGCTGAAGTGCATTTTGCATCCCCTGTACAGATGGCCAACTGTGGATCTTGGTTTGGGCAGAAAAGGAAACATGACTGCAGTAGCAGCAATGGACTCTTTTTGCTCATTTGGGAAGAGTCATCATTTGCCTGGCTGTGCTTTGGGAATGGATTCAAAGCGAGTCTTATTTCCATGGCGGTCTGTTGGCACTGCCCAGTGCAGCCTATGGCTCTGGTCACACTGGGGATTTTCTCCACGCTGCAGTGGTTGAAACCATCCTGTTATCCCCTCAGAAAAGGCTTTGTGAGCCTGGTCCTCCTCGCTGTGGGGCCGCATGGACATCAGCTCTGGTGCAGAGAGGGGACAGCTACCAGGGCTCTTCTCTTGGTTGCAGGGCTGGTTTCTGCCATGACTGGAGAGAAGAGCAGGAGCTTTGTCCTGGAGAGCCAAAGGGCAGAGAAGGCACCAGGGACAGCCAGCAGCTGTGCCCAGCACGTGGCCACCAAGGGCAGGGACAGCCCCCTGGAACTCCTGGGCACCGGGACTGCCTTGGGGCCAGCACCCCAAAGGCTTCCTGCAAAGGGTGCTGGGTGGGGCTGTGGTGGGGGGGCTTTGCAGCTTCCCCCTGCTAGGGAAAGAAGGAGAAAGGGAAGAAGGGAAGTGAGGTATAGTTCAGCTGTAAGGGACCTAGGATGACCATCTAGTCCCACTGCATGACCAATTCAAGGCTGATCTAAAGTTAAAACAGGATAGTAAGTGCATTGGCCAAATGCCTCTTGAATGCTGAGGCTTGGGGCATCAACCAGCTGTCACAGAATCACAGAATGGTTGGGCTTGAAAGGGACCTCTGGAGATCATCTAGCCCAACCCACCTGCTAAAGCAGGTTCGCCCAGAGCAGATGGCACAGGAAGGTGTCCAGGCGGGTTTTGAATGTCTCCAGAGGAGGACACTCCACAACCTCTCTGGACAGCCTGTTCCAGTGATCAGGCACCCTCACAGTAAAGAGGTTTTTCCTAATATTCAGATGGGACCTCCTATGCTGTGCCCGTTGCCCCTCATCCTATCATTCAGAAGTCTGTTCCAGTATTTGACCACACTCTCAGTAGAGGGTCAAGTCTGAACTTCCTCTGACCCAGGTTTGCACCATTCACACATGTCCTGTCACTGGATACCAGGGACAAGAGACCAGCACTTCCCTATACACTTCCCTCCTCGGGAACTTTTAGAGGGCAATGAGATTGCTCATCAGCTTCCTTCTCTCCAAACCAGAGAAATCCAGATTGCTCAGCCACTCCTCAGAGGACATGCCTTCCGGTCGGTCACCAGCTTTGTTGCTCTCTGGACACATTGGAATACTTCAACATCCTTGTCAAATCGTGGGGCCCAGAACTGCACACAGCACTCAAGGTGAGGCCACAGCAACTCTGAATACAGCAGGATAATCACCTCCTTTGAGCGGTTGGTTCTGCTCTGTCTGATGTACCCCAGGATGGGATTTGCACTCTTGGCTGCCAGGGCACACACTGCTGACTCTTGTTGAGCCTCCTGTCAACCAGCGCCCCAAGGCTCCTTTCTGCAGGGCTGCTCTCCAGCCAATCCTCTCCCCATTTAGACTTGTGCTTGGCATTACTTTATCCCAGGTGCAGAATCCGGCATGTGGACTTGTTAGATTTTATGCCGTTGATCATTGCCTAATGCTCCAATCTATCTAGATCGTTCCGCAAGGCTCCTTGTCCCTCAGGATAGTCATCAGCACCTCCGAGGATGGCATTATCAGAAAATTTGCTACTGGTGCATTAAATTCCTGCATCCAGATTATTGATAAAAATATTGGACAGACCTGGCCCTAGGACTGAGTCCTAAGGAACATCACTGGTGGCTTCCGTGAAGAATTTTTTCCTCATATCCAATCTAAACCTCTCCGTGTGCAACTTGAGGCCATTTCCTCTTGTCCTATCACTTGCTACTTGGGAGAAGAGACCAACACCCTCCATGATAAAACCTCCTTTCAGGCAGCTGTAGAGAGTAATAAGGTCTCTCCTCAGCCTCCTGTTCTCAAGGCTGAACAGCCCCAGCTCCCTCAACCGCTCCTCGTCAGACTGGTGCTCCAGACCCTTCACCAGCCTTGTCACCCTCCTCTGAACTCTCTCCAGCACCTCAATGTCTTCCTTGCCACGAGGGGTCTAAAACTGCCCCCAGGATTCAAGGTGCAGCCTCACCAGTGCCCAGTACAAAGGGATGATCACTTCTCTAGTCCTGCTAAAGCTCTGATTGAATCAAGGCTTGAGCACCTTGGTGTGACCCAGTTGGTGACAGGTTGGACTGCAGACTCCTGAGGTCCCTTCAACCTCAGTTCTCTCATGATCCCATTGTGATGTTGGGCTCTGTTTCAGACTGGAGCAGAGCAGACGATGATGGGGCAGGATCCACCTGTGCTGTAGGTGACCATCTAAACCAACATCTCAGCCCGTGAACCAGCCAACCCCTCAGTGTGAGTCGCTCTGGGCAACGTGTGAGGAGTCCTGGGCAGGGAAGGTTCAGAGGGCATGGGGCGCTGTGCAAGACACAACATGATCTTGGTTCATGCCTGCAGGCCCATTAGATGTCAGTTGATGTCAATGAATATTAAAATAAGAGGAACTGAAGACAAAGATCCAAAGTAGATGAAGGTGTCAACATATTTTTTTTTGTTTCTTTGGTGTGGTGTCTTTTCTTTGGAAAGGAAAGAGCTTTCCAGAACTGGGCAAGGGTTTAGGACACAAATGTCTTCAGCTCCAGGGACACAAACACCTGGTGCCAGTGTAGATGCCCCGGGAACCCCTGCCCAGGCTCCACCTGCACTGCGAGGTGCTCTGGTCTCCCCAGGTCCTGTGTGATAGATGCCAATCCCAGGCCAGCACCTCAGGTACACTGGGCCCCTAAAATGGCCCTGGCTGTTTATGGTGAGACAGCTGATGACTGATGTACTAAGGGAAGGAGAAGAAATATTGGTCTTCCCCTGTACTTCTATTACCAACACTCTATTATTTCATCTCCCTCGTCATTCAGGAGTTCCCACCTCTCCTGATTAAATGTCCCTGCCCAAGGACAACTTTCCAGCACTGTCTGGACGTTTGCCCTTCCCAGTGCTCTCAGGTTTCTCCTCCACTTGCTCTTTGGTCATTCAGTGGCCTCTCAGCTGTCTGGTTTCTGCTTTGAGCTTCAGGGAGTTACAAACGTGCCCCATTCTTCAGAGCTCTAATTAACATGGCAGTCAACACGTTCATTGTGTTTATTTCTATCCTCTCCTGTCTCTCTGTCTAAACCAGTTCTTGTGTGGGTGTCCCTTGTGGATGCTGGACCTCACCAGATCCAGCTTACACACACAGCTGAGGAAAGTGTTTTGCTGTTTATTGAACTGATGTAGGAAAAGTGATGCAATCTGTGGTGGCCAATGAGGGAACCGGCAGACTGGGGGTGGGGGTGAGGAGCCAGGTTGTCCATACAGTGTTCCTTCCCTTTCTCCTGCTCCCTTCGCTTTCTCCCTCTGTCCCATATCTTTCTTCCCGACTTGTCTCTTGGAGACTTTGTTCCACTTTGGCCCCAAGTCTGGGCATGGTTTGACCAGTTTTCAGAGGCCTGGCTGGTGACAGCAGGGACAGCAGCAGTGACAGGCCCGGGGCTGACAGGCTCCCCATCCCCTAGGGGGCGCTCGGCTGCCACACCCAGCTGACATTGAACCTTTGTCACAATGCCGCTACCGTGGCGAGGATGCGGTGACTCTGCAGGTGACAGGGACACTGCAGGACTTGGTGTCAGCTCAGCAATTTCTCAGTTCCCCAAAGAAGCGGAATTCTGCAAATTGCTGCCTTTGCTCCTGAAAGGATGTCATCAGGTGGGTGTTTTGGTGCAATACACTGGAAACCAGAGCAGAAATGGGGAAATATTCCCATGAGATGCATGATCCCTGCCCCAAACCACCATGACGAATGTATTGCACATACAACGCCTATCCCAAATTCTGATTACTGCCTCACAGTCATGAATAAACAAACTCTCGCAATTACTCTCAGCTAATGTTACCCTGACAACAGTATATATAACAAAATTCAGTAACCTCTGCCAACAAAACCCCCAATACAGATAATGCTTCTGTTTGCCAGGATGAAATGCTTTCATTGAGTATTAAATCAACTCCAAATCATAAGTTCTGCTTTAATATTAGGATCAAAACTAATCGGTAAATTGTAGTTATTCTTTCCAGTATCTGGAGAGAAGTTTGCTTTGAGTTCCCTATTTATAAAAGAGTGATATGTGAAACAAGAAACTGGAGCTTTTCACCAGTATATAGTGGTGGGTATATCCCTTGGCATTGTTCTGTCAAGCACAGCAAACACAGTTCCCTGATGATTTTTGGTGCAAGTTTCTGCTCTCTCAGTGTTGCCGGTTGTGTGCGTGCTGCTGATCTGGATGTCGGAGGGTTGAGGGACAAGCAGCTCCTGGGGGAGCAGGAAAGCAAATTGGAGATATTTTTTGATTTAACTTACTAAGAGGTAAAAATTGTGCAATCCAGCACTTAGAAACAGCAGGTTACAGCGTGGTGCGAACAGGGTTCTGCTCTAAAATGGTGATACATTAAGTGTCAGTTTAAACAAATTATTGGTTTCTTGCTTCCCCTGTGCGATGATCTGCTGCGTAGCCTCTGTGATCGTCTCTGTGATGATGAGCTTCTGTGGATATTAGTTTTTATCTTCAAATTTTGTTTACTTTTAAGGAATCTTTTAATGTCACAAACCCCATTGGACAGCGTGTGTGTCACAAACCCCCCTGGACAGCGTGTGTGTCACAAACTTATGGG
Source organism: Columba livia (assembly GCF_036013475.1). NCBI lineage: Eukaryota > Metazoa > Chordata > Aves > Columbiformes > Columbidae > Columba > Columba livia. Next base: position 18,303 of record NW_027043031.1, read on the forward strand.
ATAGTGTGTGTGTCACAAACCCCATTGGACAGCGTGTGTGTCACAAACCCCATTGGACAGTGTGTGTGTCACAAACCCCATTGGACAGCGTGTGTGTCACAAACCCCATTGGACAGCGTGTGTGTCACAAACCCCATTGGACAGCGTGTGTGTCACAAACCCCATGGGACAGCGTGTGTGTCACAAACCCCCTCGACTGCGTGTGTGTCAGAAACCACTTTGGACAGTTTGTATGTCACAAACCCCATTGGACAGCGTGTGTGTCACAAACACCATTGGACAGTGTGTGTGTCAGAAACCCCCCTGGACAGTGTGTGTGTCACAAACACCATTAGACGTGTGTGTGTCACAAACCCCATTGGACAGCGTGTGTGTCACAAACCCCACTGGAATCAGGTGTTCACTTAAAGCAGTAACAGCCCCAAAAGAAATGAAACGCTTGAAGAGAATTGTTACTGAACGCCAGGTCCACCCGTGAGCTCTGCAAGAGACTCATCGTGTCACCAGCGCTGTGGCTCATTTACCCGCAGCCTGTCTGAACTCACACGCTGCCCGCGCTGCCTCAGCTTCCCTCTGACAAACCGGAGGCGCCAGCCCCGCCGCTCCCCTTCCCGCACTCCCTGCCCGCACAGCCGCTCTCTGCTCGGCAGGGCGACCCTCGTCCGGCCCGCCCGCACCCCGAAACCCTTGTGTCTCCTCGCCAACGCCCCCGCACAACAACGCACTCGAACCCCTCACTGCGCCCGGCAGCCAATCAGCGCTGAGCTCCCGCCCCGCCCGCCAGGCGGGCGGCGTGACTGGCCAATGAGAAACGGCGAAAGCGCGGCGGGGCGGGCGGCAGGCGGGTGGGGGCGGGGCCGTCCGCAGCGGGGACCAATGGGCGGGCGGCGCGTGCCCGCCGAGGGGCGGGTTTGAAGGCGGCGGCGGGGCTCGGGGACAGCGGGTCCGGGGAGCAGGGGCCCCTTGGTGGGGGCGCGGGTGTTACTTGGGGGTCCCTGGACGCCTGTGTCCCACGGGAGGGTCCTCGGGGGCCCCCAGGGTGTGTGTGGGGGTTCCCGCAGCTGAGTCTGCCCCACCAGGAGCTGCGCCCCTGCAGCCCATTGCCCTGCAGGCCTCTCCCCCGCCCAGTGAGTGACGGTGGGGGCGGAACTGGGGGGCCTGGGGGTAACAGGGACCCCTGGGGGGATGTGGGACCCTGGAGACCCTGGGGGGATGGGGGAGGGGGTGCCAGGGACCCACTGGGTGGCACTGGGGGATGCCAGTTACCCCCTGGTGACAGCGGGGGGCTCCTGGGGATCTTCCGGGGGCCACAGTGTGGGGTCCCAGAGACTCCGTGGGTGTTGGGGGGAAGGGAGCCCTGGGGCCCCCTGGGGTGATGGTGGGTGGCACTGAGGGGACCCTGGGGTAATGAGCATGGCTCCTGGGATCCGCGGGGTGACAGTGGGGAGGTCCTGAGGTCCTGTGGTCCGTGGGGGCGTCCTGGGAACCCAAGTATCATAAATGGGGGAGTCCCAGAGACCCCCTGGGTGATGGTGGATGACACTGTGGGGTGTCCTGAGGACCCTGAGGTGATCGTGTGGGGCCCAACGACACCTTGAGTGGCACTGGGGGGCCCAGTTACCCCCAGTATGACAGTGGGGGCCATCCCTGAGACCCCATGGGTGACAGTGCGGTGGTCCTGTGACCCCTGGGCATTGGTGGGTGACACCGCGGTTGGTGTTGACTATGTGTGGGCGCAGGTGCTGGGTGTCCCCCTATGATGGGGTGTCCCCTATGATGGGGTGTCCCCTATGATGGGGTGTCCCCGCCATCGTGTGTCTCTGCCCCCCGCCCTGCAGACGGACCTTCACGCTGGATGACTTTGAGACTGGGTGGCCGCTGGGGAGGGGCAAGTTTGGGAGTGTCTACCTGGCATGGGAAGCATGAAGCAAAGAGTATATTAAAAATCCTCCAGCCTTATATCTCTAAAGAATTCATTATATTTAGCGTTCATCTACTTAAGTTAAATGGTTAATATTAGACTGAAATTGGGCTCATCCGCTGAGCTGTGAGCAGTAAAAGCATTGCCACACAGCTCACTGGTTTAGCAGGGAGAGCTCACAGTGGCTCACCCAGACTGTCGTGTTTATAGAATAAAGTGGTTGGCTCGCAGTCAAGTTGCACACAGCAGGAAAAGTCTGCACAGAACCCCCTGCGCCAACAAACACCCTGCGCCAGGGGGTTTGTGACACACACGCTGTCCAATGGGGTTTGTGACACACACGCTGTCCAATGGGGTTTGTGACACACACGCTGTCCAGGGGGGTTTGTGACACACACACTGTCCAATGGGGTTTGTGACACACACACTGTCCAATGGGGTTTATGACACACACACTGTCCAATGGGGTTTGTGACACACAGACTGTCCAGGGGGGTTTGTGACACACACACTGCCCAATGGGGTTTGTGACACACACACTGTCCAATGGGGTTTGTGACACACACACTGTCCAATGGGGTTTGTGACACACACATGTCCAATGGGGTTTGTGACACACACACTGTCCAGGGGGGTTTGTGACACACACACTGTCCAATGGGGTTTATGACACACACACTGTCCAATGGGGTTTGTGACACACACGCTGTCCAGGGGGGTTTGTGACACACACACTGTCCAATGGGGTTTATGACACACACACTGTCCAATGGGGTTTGTGACACACAGACTGTCCAGGGGGGTTTGTGACACACACACTGCCCAATGGGGTTTGTGACACACACACTGTCCAATGGGGTTTGTGACACACACACTGTCCAATGGGGTTTGTGACACACACACTGTCCAATGGGGTTTGTGACACACACATGTCCAATGGGGTTTGTGACACACACACTGTCCAGGGGGGTTTGTGACACACACGCTGTCCAATGGGGTTTGTGACACACACGCTCTCCAGGGGGTTTTGTGTCGCGGTTGAGACGGACAAACGACATGGACCAAGTTCTTTCAAGATGAAAGTAATAGATGCCATTTATTGCTACAAGTGCATTTTTATACAATTCTACCAGTTCATGTGTCTTTTCACCATTGGTTACAAGTTACAGCACTAACATCTCATTGGTTAATGTTTCTATCGTCCATGTTATTCTTCTATCCCCTTCTCTCTCACGGGTCCATCTCTCCTTTCTCACGGGTACAACTCCATATCTCCGGATACTCCTTTACTCCCATCCTTCTCAAGGGTAAATCTTAATATCTCAAGGCTGATCTCTACTCTCACATTTTCTGTCAAGGATCCCACAGATCCGCTGCAATTTCCCACAATTCCCCCTTTTTTAATTTGTGCTAAAAATGCTGCCCTCCTTGTCCGCTGCAGGGCCCTTTGCAGCAGAGAAATCATGATGGCAACAACTGCAGTCATGGCAGAAACCAGCCCTGCAACCAAGAGAAGAGCCCTGGTAGCTGTCCCCTCTCTGCACCAGAGCTGATGTCCATGAGGCCCCACAGCGAGGAGGACCAGGCTCACAAAGCCTTTTCTGAGGGGATAACAGGATGGTTTCAACCACTGCAGCGTGGAGAAAATCCCCAGTGTGACCAGAGCCATAGGCTGCGCTGGACAGTGCCAACAGACCGCCATGGAAATAAGACTCGCTTTGAATCCATTCCCAAAGCACAGCCAGGCAAATGATGACTCTTCCCAAATGAGCAAAAAGAGTCCATTGCTGCTACTGCAGTCATGTTTCCTTTTCTACCCAAACCAAGATCCACCGTTGGCCATCTGTACAGGGGATGCAAAATGCACTTCAGCCGCAGGGTAAACCTTCCACACCTCCTGTGTGACTTGCACCTTTCTCGGAGTTATTTGCCTACCTTGAGTGGTGGGAAGAGGTTCAGAACTTATGGAAAGCCTTTAAGAGATACTCTTTGGAGTACTGAAAGAGTAAGGAAGCTACTGCCATTTTGGACATTTGCGTCAAAACTCATACACACATGGGATAGCGTGTGGCGTGTGACATGGATTTCTTTTTCTCCTTGTTCTCCTTTTTAGTAATGCCTGAGATCTTTGCTTTGGAAAAAACATACCTAAAGAAAAGAATCTGAGAACAAAAGTCCTGATCAGAGAGAAGGTCCATCTGGGCCAAGACTCAGTCTCCAAAGCTGCCAGCCATCCGTGTCTACAGGGTCTTGGGGTGCTCAAAGGCCTCAGTGGCTGGGACCGGCCTCCCTGGGGACCATCTCCTGCAGGGGCCCAGGGGCCGTGTCTCAGCTCAGCCTGGGACCTCTGGTGCCTGCCTGAGCCATGTTGTAGGTGTGTGTGCCTGTCTCTGCCCCATCTCCTGGACGGGCCTGGGCCCTGCCCTGCAGAGAGCGGCTCTCCTGGATGGAGTCCTCAGGCCTGGCTCAGAGCTCATCGTGCTCCAGGCACAGCTACTGAGCACAACCATGCTGTGCTGTGCTGTGCTGTGCTGCTCTGTTCTGTACGCTCACAAGGAGTCCAATAAAGATGTGATTATTCGACTGAAATGCCAGGGAGGTTTTAGATCCAAAAACAGTTTCAGGGACACATACACAAAGGATACAACTGGAAACAGATTTTATTTTTTTTTTTTTTTAATATTTATATTTATTTTATTGAAATTACAGATTTTAATAGAAGAAGGAGAAGGAGGAGAGCTGGCTCCTGCTGCAAACTTGCCCTGGGAGAAAGAACCCGAGAAAGCCAGGGCACGAGTGGTGCCTTGGAGGGCAAGAGCAGTGGGCATGAACCGAGCCAAAAGGGCCCAGAGGAGCTCTGACAGGTGGTCATGCTCAATGCTGCAGAGGAAGGCAAAAAAACCCCGGGGACCAGGGCCAGTCTGCCCCGGGGGAAAATTCCTTCCTGACCCCAACACTGGCGATCGGCTGTTCCCTGAGCATTTGAGCGAGACCTGGCTCCTCGGCCCACAGGCTGGTCATGCCTCCCAGAAGACCACAGAATAATAGGATAGAATGATAGGATGATGATGTCTTCTCTCTTCTTCTTCTTCTCTTCTCTTCTCTTCTCTTCTCTTCTCTTCTCTTCTCTTCTCTTCTCTTCTCTTCTCTTCTCTTCTCTTCTCTTCTCTTCTCTTCTCTTCTCTTCTCTTCTCTTCTCTTCTCTTCTCTTCTCTTCTCTTCTCTTCTCTTCTCTTCTCTTCTCTCCTCTCCTCTCCTCTCCTCTCCTCTCCTCTCCTCTCCTCTCCTCTCCTCTCCTCTCCTCTCCTCTCCTCTCCTCTCCTCTCCTCTCCTCTCCTCTCCTCTCCTCTCCTCTCCTCTCCTCTCCTCTCCTCTCCTCTTCTCTTCTCTTCTCTTTTCTCTTCTCTTCTCTTCTTTTTTCCTCTTCTTTCTTCCTCTTCCTCTTCCTCTTCTTCTCCCTCTCCCTCTCTCTCTCCCTCTTCCTCCTGCTCTTCCTCCTTCTGCTCCTCCTCCTCCTCTTCCTCTTCCTCCTCTTCCTCCTCTTCCTCTCTTCTCTCTTCTCTCTTCTCTCTCTTCTCCTCTTGCTTCACCTCTTCCCTCTCTCTCTCTCCCTCTCCCTCTTCTTCTCTCTCCCTCTTTTCCTTCCCCCTCTTTTCACTAGCACTACATGCTGGGGAAATCCCTGACAAACACTTGGAACCTTGCCCAGCTTACCCATTCGCTCCATCACCTTGTGCCAATGACGCATCTACCTTCTGGTGGCCGGGAGAGCACCGCACGCCCTTCAAACCACTCTGCATTCCACTTCCTACAGCTGCTGACCCTAGCTCCCCACTCCATCAGGACGGTGAGCTCTGCAGTGCTCCTCAAGAAGGCATTCCCTTCATTTGGCTACTGCTATCCAGCTGAAAAGGATGATCATCCATCAGATGAACCTGGAAGGTTGCCCTGCTGGGAGATGGCCTTGCAGCGGAGAAACTCCAGCTGCCTCGTGCAGCTCTTCCTCCTTCAGCCCCTGTCAAGGGATTCCACCGGCTCCTCAAGGACTTCCTCTCCGATGTCTTCAGGCTGCCTCCAGGCCAGCTCTGGCAGCAGACACGGGACGCTGCTCCCTTTTATACTGCCCCGGGGCATTGTGACATCAGCATTGCCCCGTGGTCGCATTGTGACATGGAGGTGACATGGGCCCCCAGTGTCCCACCCCACCCACTGCCCATGCACCCAGCACTCCTTGGAGGAAGGACTTCGGGGTGCTGCTGGCCCCGAGGCTGTCCTTGTGCCCAGGAGGCCCAGGGTGCTGTCCCTGCTCTTGGTGGTCACGCACTGGCCATGGGTGAAACCACCTGGGAATGGCGGTGGCATGAAATTACTGAGGAGGTTATTCACATACAAAGGAACTTCTTCTCTTTGCCTTTAAAGTTATTAAAAGAAACTATGAAAAACAATCCTCTAGTACATGATGGTAATGAATTGCTCTGCGAAAGTGCTGCCATGGGTGCAGGAACCTGCCAGCCTACGTCTATTCCATTAAAGAATCTCAACATTTTGGTGCCGGCTCCGTGTGTTTGGCATGTGGCCTCTCTCACCTCCTAGATGTCCAGGTAGGAAAACAGGTGGGGGAGCAGGTCTCAGCTAAACCCCAGGGCACCTGCTATGGAAAGCATAGGTGTGAACGCATAGGCATAGCCTCTGGGCTCAGGCACCAGGTTCTGTGGGCTGGCAGATGGCTGCCTGACAGCTCAGACATGGTAATTATCCCTAATTCAAGCACTCGGGGTAATGCAAGGTGGTGCCGTGTTGGAAGCGCTTCATTAACTGCAGAAGAGTAAAGACATGCCCATGGACAGATCCTCTGCTGCAAAGGGTCTTCACATCCTTTGGTCTCACCGTGAACCCGTGCCCTCACGTTCTGGATTTAAGTGACTCCAATTAGACTTAGCTTAATTCTCCCTAGAAACAAAGTAAGAACCTACCCAGTCTACTCAGCCAGTTCCGCTGTCCTAAAAGTCCCCAGGCAGATGAATCTCCAAAACCAGAACATGGGCGGCTGCTCATCCTGTTGGTTATTTTTCTATCACATGCCATTTATTGAGTGTTATTGACAACAAGGACATTTTTGCCCCCAGCAGTGGGAACAGAAGCAGGAGAACAGTGTGAACCTTATAAATCCTCTTCCCAGATTGCTGCCAAACTGATTCCCAATTTACATTCTCACTTAGTGATGTCCAGAGTTGACTAATTCCCAACCAAAATTGAGATGGTGTGGTCAGTTCTTGCAATACTATCATGCATCGCGACATAACTTGTGATTTCCCTCCGGTTCGTATCGTTACAAAACCAAGCATCTCTGTTTTCCTTACAAATGTGTTGCTTCCATGCTCACCGAGAGAACTTGCAAGTGTAACACTTTAATTTTTTTAAGTGAGTGGGAAAATGAAAACCAACTGCGTTTCTTATGTGTCTTATTTTTAACTTCAGGGGCATGATTTTTTAAGCTCCTCCTTTAGTGCATTCACTAATGACAGATATGGACTCACCTTGATGTGCTGATCAGGTGCTGGAAAAATTTTCAGCAATAGCACAAAACTTGGGGTTACACCCTCTGCTGTGTCTGCCTGCACAGTGTCCTTTTTTTCCAATGAAAACTGCCCTGTGCTTGCACTAGATCTGACTTTTAATAGACCTATTTTCCCCTCCCCAGGCCAAAGGAGGACATTAACCCACTTCCCCCTAAGCAGCCTGGTTTAGAGCTTCAACAACCCCTCAGCTGGTCTGTTTAGGAGACGCCCCAGCCGCGATTCACCACCCTCTATGAGGAGGAGATTTGCACTTGCCGAGATAAGTGCCTCTCACAAGCAAGCAAATCACTTTCTCTAGGAACTTTCTATAGATCACAGTATCACAGTATGTTTGGGATTGGAAGGGACCTCATAAGATCATCGAGTCCAACCCCCTGCTGGAGCAGGAACGCCCAGGTGAGGTCGCACAGGAACATGTCCAGGCGGGTTTTGAATGTCTGCAGAGAAGGAGACTCCACAACCCCCCTGGGCAGCCTGTTCAGTGCTCTGGCACCCTTACTGAGAAGAAGTTTTTTCTCAAATTTAAGCGGAACCTTTTGTGTTCCAGCTTGATCCCATTACCCCTTGTCCTGTCATTGTTTGCCACCGAGAAGAGCCTGGCTCCATCCTCATGGCACTCACCCTTTATATATTTATAAACATTAATAAGGTCCCCCCTTAGTCTCCTCTTCTCCAAACTAAAGAGACCCAGCTCCCTCAGCCTTTTTTCATAAGGGAGGTGCTCCACTCCCTTCATCATCTTCGTTGCCCTACACTGGACCCTCTCCAGCAGTTCCCTGTCCTTCTGGAACTGAGGGGCCCACAACTGGACACAATATTCCAGATGTGGTCTCACCAGGGCAGAGTAGAGGGGAAGGAGGACCTCTCTCGATCTACTGACCACCCCCCTTCTAATACACCCCAGGTACCATTGGCTTCCTGGCCACAAGGGCCCAGTGCTGGCTCATGGTCATCCTGTTGTCCCCAGGACCCCCAGGTCCCTTTCCCCTACACTGCTCTCTAACATGTAATTTCCCAACCTATACTGGAACCTGGGGTTGTTCCTGCCCAGATGCAGGACTCTACACTTGTCCTTGTTAAATTTTATCAGGTTATTCCCCACCCAGCTCTCCAGCCTGTCCAGCTCTCTGATGGCAGCACAGCCTCTGGCGTGTCAGCCACTCCTCCCAGCTTGGTGTCATCAGCAAACTTGCTGACAGTCACTCAATTCCCTCGTCTAAATCGTTAATGAGTATATTGAATAATATTGGCCCCAGCGCTGACCCCTGAGGCACTGCACTGGATACTGGCCTCCAACTAGACTCCGCACCATTGACTACCACTCTCTGGCTTCTCTCCTTAAGCCAGTTTGCAACCCACCTCACTACTCTATTGTCCAGACCGCACCTCCTCAACTGAGCTGTGAGGATGCTGTGGGAGACTGTGTCAAAGGCTTTACTGAAGTCAAGGTAGACCACATCCACCGCTCTGCCATCGTCCATCCACCTTGTTACATTCTCATAAAAGGCTATGAGGTTGGTCAAGCATGACTTACCCTTGGTAAAGCCATGCTGACTGCCCCTAATAACCCTCTTATCCTTGATATGCCTTGAGATGGCACCAAGGAGAAGCTGTTCCGTTACTTTCCCAGGGACAGAGGTGAGGCTGACCGGTCTATAATTACCCGGGTCCTCCTTCTTGCCCTTTTTGAAGACTGGAGTGACATTTGCTTTCCTCCAATCCTCGGGCACCTCTCCCGTTTCCCAAGACTTGGCAAAGATGATGGAGAGCGGTCCAGCAATGACTTCAGCCAGCTCCCTCAGCACCCGCGGGTGCATCCCATCCGGACCCATGGATTTATGGATGTCCAGACTATTTCATTGCTCCCTAACCCAGTCCTCGTCGACTAAAGCAAACTCCTCCATTGACCTGGCTTCATCGGGGGTCTCAGGGGTACAGGGCTCCCCAGGACAGCCTCCGGCAGAGTAGACAGAGACAAAGAAGCATTCAGTAATTCTGCCTTCTCTGTATCTTCTGCCACCGGGGCACCCACCCCGTTCATCAGTGGGCCTACATTGCCTCTGGTATTAGTTTTATCTGCTATGTATTTGAAAAATAATTTCCTTTCTGTCTAAAACATTTCTTGCATGGTTCTGCCTTGGAGAAGGTGAACCTCAGTGGTGGCAGCTTGTCCTTGGTGTACAGTTGAGGAGTGTGTTTTCTTTTAATCATGACTCTCATCAGTTGTGTTTTGTTTGTTCAAGGGTAAAGCAAAGTCCCTGTTTCCTGTGTGCAGTTGGGTCTGCAAGGAGAGCAGGTGGGAGCTGGTGCAAAGGAGCTGGCACATCCAGCTGCAGACTGCAGTGAAGTCTGGTGTGAGGAAAAGGGATGCAAGGCCCAGGGGCCAATGAGAGAAACGATGGGGTTGGGGAGGTGAGGAGCAAGGTTGTCCACACGGTGTGAGACCTCAAGGGACATCTCCAGCCAGTCCAGACCTCCTTAGGAGAGACCCTGGATCAACATCAGACAATGCTGCAATCGCATCCTCTCCAAACTGAAAAGGATTAAAATACACCCTTTACAATAGAAAGACTTTTTTATCAGAAGCTTTTTGAAATCTTTCTCCATAATTACACAAAGAAAACTCTCTAATTAACTATACAAGATTGGAAGGAAATTACAAGAAGAGACATGGTTTGTCAGAGCTTTCTTGAGTGTAATGAGCCCCAAGGTGCATTTGGTGCTGAGTCATTGAACATCACTCAGGTGCTGAGAGGAGACTGCACAAACCTTTCCAGAAGTCAAAGCCAGAAGAAAAAAGCACTAAGTTCCTTGAAGTATTAATGAGTTCCACTGAGGGCAAGTACCAGCAAAGCCTCCCCAGGGACTCGTTAGAGCAGAGAATTGGAGGCCATGATGGCAGATAAACAAAGGGAAGCGTGCAGGCAGCTGAGGTGCTGAGAAAACCCTGGTTTAGTTGGATGAAGCAGAGAGGCCAAGGCCTGACCCCCAGCCCCTGGGAAGGCAGATCCTGTCCCTCACACGTTGCTCAGGGCTCTTCCTGGGGCAGGGGATGTGGGCTGTGTGGTGCTGAGTGAAGGACAACGGTGTGACCGTTCCCAGCCTTCCTGGGGTGTGCAAGGAGGACATGAGGTGCCCCAGTGCCTGAGGACAACATGTCTCCTCACAGGCCTTGGTGGCAGAGGCCATTGCCATAGCCAAGGGGACAAAGACTTGGGTTCTCTTGGTGACATCCAGCCTTGCCAGTGCCCTTTGCCATCTCCACCACAGGTTGTCCTACACTGTCCCTCAGCTGCTTCTGTTTCCCTGCAGGCTGTAGACACCCATGTCGCTTCCTCCCCTTGCTCTCACCCTGGTATTTCCATACATTGGCTGAGGTGTCTCCACTCTCATGCTCTGTTCCTGGAAACACAAGTACATGGACTGATCTCCTGCTCCTTCTGGATGATTTCCTGTACCACAGCACTGCCCTTTGAGTGACATTTCTTCCTCCTCATGTCCAGTCTCCACGTTTTAACCTGCGATGTGTGGCAGTGTTTCTCTCCTCTGCTGTAGAAAGGAGGACCCTGAATACTACTGACCTGTCAGCCTCTTACCTGTGCCTGGGAAGATGATGGAACAGATCCTCCTAGAAGCTGTGCTAAGGAACAGAGAATGGTGACTCAGCCACTTCCCTGGGCAGCCTGTTCCACTGCTTCACAACCCTTTCCATGACAAAATGCTTCCTAATATCAATTCTGAACTTTCTCTGGTACAAGCTGAGTCCATTTCCTCTCATCCTCTCACTTGCTACTCAGGAGAAGACCAACACCCTCCATGCTACAACCTCTTTTCAGATAGTTGTACAGAGCAGAAAGGTCTCCTCTCAGTCTCCTTTTCTCCAGTATAAACAGCCTCAGAACCCCCATCTGCTCCTCAGCAGACTTGTGCTCCAGACCCTCAACAGCCTTGTCCCCCTCCTCTGCACTCACTCCAACACCCCAAGGTCTTTCCTACAGTGATGGGACCAAAACTAACCAAGGATTTGAGTTGTGGCCTCACCAGTGCCGAGTACAAGGGGATGATCACTGCTCCGGTTCTGCCCACTACACTATTCTTGATGCACATCAAGCCATTGGCCTTTTTGGCAACCTGGGCACACACTGGCTCATGTTCAGCTGCTGTCAATCAACAACCCCAGGTCCTTTTCGACCAGGCAGCTTTCCAGCTACTCTTCCCCAAGCCTGTAGTGTTGCAGGGCATTGTTATGACCAAAGTGCAGGACCTGACACTTGGCCTTGTTAAATCTCAGACAAATGGCCTCAGCCTAATGAAGCAGCAGCTCCAGATCCCTCTGTAGAGCCTTCATACCCTCCAGCAGATCAACACCCCCACCCAATTTGGTGTCATCTAAAACATAGTCAGGGTGCACCTGATCCCCTCATACAGATCATTGAAAAAGAGATGAGAGAGAACTGGGCCCAATACTGAGCCCTGGGGACACCACTCATGACCGGCCACCAACTGGATTTGGCTCCGTTCACCACAACTCTTTGGGCCCGTCCCTCCAGCCAGTTCTTGATCCATCACAGATACACCATCCAGGCCACGAGCTGCAGCTTCTCCAGGAGATGCTGTGGGATACGGTGTCAAAGGCTTTACTGCAGTCTAAGGACACAACACCCACAGCCCGTGTGGCGGATTCACTCCCCACGACAGACTTTCCCTCATCTGCTCAGCCGGTCACCTTGTCACAGAAGAGATCAGGCTGGTCAAGCAGGACCTGCCTTTCATCCAGCCATGCTGATTGGGCCCGACTGCTCGTCTCGTCTGTGTGACCTCACAGTCCTTTCCCAGCCCTGTTCCTGCTGTTGGCCAATCCCCTGCAGAGGCAGAAGTGACCTCACAGTCCCCTCCACAGCCATTGGTTCCTACTGGACTATGAGTTCCTGAGACACAAGTGACCACACGACATCGTACCCACCACCACCCTCCTTGTGGTCCAGTGTGTGAGCAGATCAAACTGAGCTGCTTTCATCAAATGTATCCAATAGATTTCCTATCAAGGGTTTGAGTGGAGAAACGTTCCTCAGAGGAGCTGATGTATTTACTCTGGGACATTTTACATCTCTGCTTCTGCATCTGCTTTTGTTCTTCTTCCTCTGTCTATTCTGACGTGAAAGAGCTCTCCAAGGAAAAGATTCATGGAATCCTACAATAACACAGGTTGGAAGAGACCCCCAAACACCATCTCTGTCCCACTGACCTTTATGGCACCCCAAGGAACAGCTGATGGCATTTGTGCTCCCTTGGGTTCATCTCACCACAGGCATACGTTGGATATGCACATGATGTGTATGTTTGCACCTCATCTGTACAATGAAAACATGGACTTTTGACCTCGTGTTTCATAGAATCACAGAATGTCCTGAGTTGGAAGGACCCAAAGGATCATGGAGTCCAACTCCTGTCCCTGCACAGAACACCCCACAGGTCACCCCGTGTGTCTGAGGACGTTGTCCAGTCTCTTCTTGAACACTGTCAGGTTGGGGCCGTGACACCTCCCTGGGGAGACTGTTCAGTGTCCAGCACCTCTTGGGGAAGAACCTTTTCCTCCTATCCCACTGACCCTCCCCTGGCACAGCCTTCTTCCATTACCTTTGGTTCTGTCATTGGTCGTCAGAGAGAAGAGATCTGTCCCTTCCCCTCCTCCTCCCCTTGTGAGGAAGCTGTAGCCACCATGAGGTCTCCTTTGAGTCTTTTCTTTGGCTCTGATGGTGAGAAACCCCTTGGTTTGCTTTCTGAAGCAGAAAGGAGAAGCCATGACATCCAGCCTCTTTCCCTGCAGGCTGCAGACACCCATCTCGCTTCCCCACCTGCTCTCACCCAGCATTTCTGCACCTTCACTGCTGTGTCTGCACCCTCACTGGCTGCTCTTTGGAACACAAACCATGGGCTGATCCAGCTCCCTCTGGGTCATCTCTTGCACCACAGCACTGCCCATCCAGTGACATTTCTTCCTCCTCATATCCATTCCTCACCTTCCAAGTAGACTTCTTTTTTCTCTTTCCTGCTTCTTCCCACTATCAAGACAAGCTCGACCATCTCACAAACTGCCCTTCATGCAGGGAACCCAACCCGTTAGGCTTCTTGTGGTCTTTTACCTGACCAGAGAGAAGTCACCTCGCCATGATCTTCTAAATCCCATGAGTGCTGCTGGCCTTTCAGCTTCTCTGACAGACACGACCATGTCCCTGCCGATGTCCCGTCATGTTCTCCGGTGGGATGGATGTGACAACCCATCTCTCTTCCTGGGTAAGACCTGTGGGCCCTTGGGCAGATGTTCTTTCCCTTTCCCAGCCATGTCCCTGCTGCTGGGCTGTCACCTCCAGACACAGAACTGACCCCACTGTCCCCTTCACAGCCACAGGATTCCACCTGGATTATGAGTGTCTGAGACACAAATGACCTCATAATACAGAACCCATCCATCCCCCTCCCCATAGCCCAGGGCCTGACCAGATAACAGTATGCTTGTTGTATCAAATTAAACAAATGTATTTCCCTCTAAATGTTTGAGTGGAGAAACTTTCTTTGCAGTAACTGTTGTTTTTATGTTGACATCATTTCTATTTCCTCTTCTGCCTCTTTTTTTTTTCCTTTTCTGCAGATATTCTATATTCAAAAACGTGTCCAGGGGAAAGACTCATTGAATCATAGAGTCAGTCAGGTTTGAAGAGAGCCCTGAACATCTTGTTTCACTCTCCTTCCCAAAGCAGGGTGACCAGGTGAGGTTCTTCAAGGTCTTCTCTCAGCTTTGCATCATCTCCATCACAGCACAGGAGGGAGAGTAAAGACCTTCAGCAGTTTTGGCCCAAACGCTGGTCACTGGGGGATGACACACTAACTGCACAGATGACACTGCATCGCAGATGATATTTGGGCTTGATGTTTCAGTGAACTTCCCACCAAGCATCCACTTCTTCAGCCCAAACAGCATCAATCGGGCTATAAGGACACCACAAGAGACCATGTCCAAGGCCTGGCACAATTTCATACACACAACATGCCTGTCTTTCCCCTGCCCATTTTGGTTCACAAGTCTCTTTCTTGTCCTTCAAGTGCCTGCAGATGGCTGCAGGAGGAATTGTCCCATCACCTTCCCAGGGACAGAGACAAGCTGACCAGCCTGTGATTCTCCCCATTCTCCTTCCTGCCTTTCTTGAAGATGGGTTTGACGGATGCCAGGGCCTCCTCGGTTGCACTGTCATTTTGAAAACACAATCCAGAATCACAGGGCAACTGAGGTGAACCTCACTGGGTCAGTGGCGTTTGTTCCCAGAGTCACACACTGAAATGTCAGGGTTGTGCCAGGTGTCCATAATGGAGTTGGCTTTGTGGACTCTCATCTGAGGCAGAATCATAGAATACTCTGATAGGAAGAGAGCCTTGGGATCATTGAGTCCAACCATAGCCCAGCTCTCGCACTAAACCATGTCCCTGAGAACCTCGTCTAAACACCTTTAAACCCCTCCAGGGGTGGTGACTCCCCCACTGCCCTGGGCAGCCTGTTCCAATGCCTGACAACCCTTTCCGGAAAATACTTTTTTCCTAATATCCAATCTAAACCTCCCCTGGTGCAAATTGTGGCCAATTCCTCTTGTCGTATCACTTGCTGCTTGGGAGAAGAGGCCAAGACCCGCCATATTGCAACCTCCTGTCAGGCAGTTGTGGACAGTGAGAAGGTCTCCCCTCAATCTCCTGTTCTCCAGGCTGAACAGCCCCAGCTCCCTCAACCGCTCCTCATCACACTTGTGCTCCAGCCCCTCAGCAGCTTTGTCGCCTCCTCTGCACTCTCTCTAGTACCTCAATGTCCTTCTTGAGATGAGGGGCCCCAAACTCAACACAGGATTCAAGGTGCGGCCTCACCAGTGCCAAGAGCACTGGCACAATCACTTCTCTAGTCCTGCTGGCCACACTATTCCTGATACGAGCCAAGATGCTGGTGGCCTTTTTGGCCACCTGGAAACATTCTGGCTCATATTCAGTCAGCTATCGATCAACACCCGCACATCCCTTTCCACCAGGCAGCTTTACAGCCACTCCTCCCTGAGCCTCTAGCCCTGCCTGGGGTTGTTGTGACTTGGCTTTGTTAAGCCTCAGCCAATAGGCCTCAGCCCCATGATCCAGCATGTCCAGATCCTTAGGCATGGCCATCCTCATGTCCCACGTCATGAGGAATGGACATGGGGACCTCAGTTCAAGGCAGCACATCCTAGTGCTGCATTCAGGCCTTCATGGAACATGCAGGAATAGTTGATGTTGTACTCAGTTGTACTGAGTCGGGTTCTTCTTATGTACATGATATGCATGCTCATATCTCATCCATACAGTGGAAACATTGGCTTCTGACTTACTCATTCAGTGTCCTTATGTTGAGGGATGAACAATCTCCCTCAGCTGGGGTGAAGGGCCAGTGCAGGAAAAGGTGGTTTTGAGGGGCTGGTCTGTGGTGACTGTGCTGGGCCAGTTTCCCCAGGTTGTCCCATGAACATGGGCACACACCACCCCTGCTCTGCTGGTGCTTCAGGGCTCTCCCAGGAGGCCTGGCTGGGAGAGGACACTGCTGTGTGCCAGCCCTGCACACTCACACACTTCAGCCGTTCACTGGTATTTTCTTCTCTGGGGCATTTGCCAGTTCAGCCCTCCCACCCCCTCCTGAATTGTGCCACCCCCCTGCCCTCTCCCCAGCCGAGCCCACAGAGCAGCCACACTGGAACTGGAACTGGTCCCACAGCAGTGGGGACCAGTGGGAATGAAGGACAGTGAGAATGTTCATCCAGCCAGCAAGCTGAGTGGGTCTCCAGCACAGGCAGCTCCAGACCCAGCTCCAGACTGGCTCCCCAGGACAGCATGAGACATTTGGCCCCACTCTTCTCCTGGAACATCCCGTCTCCCCACAGAGCCCTTTCCCAAGAGAGCCGAGCTATGCTGTCCTGGCCAGGTGTTCCTGCCCCAATTCCCACGCTCCATACAGCTCCGACCTGGCGGTGCTGCTCTGCAGAGCAAGTGGGCTGTGGTGCCCAGGGCCATGGGGTGAGTCCGCAGATTCACATTGGTCAGGGTGGGAGGAAGACCCAGCTCAGGGTGGGTCCTGCTCACTCCCCCTCAGCACACAGACATGGCTCCTGCAGCCCCAGAGATCCAAGAGAGAGGATTCTGGGCAAACAAGTCAGTGCGGGGTCCTTTATTTCATTTATACACACAGAGAGTAGAGCTCCTTATTTAGAAAAAGACAACGGGTCACTCCAGACAGGTAGATATGGACACAGCCATAAGAAGACATAATTTTGCTTATGGATAGCATTAATACAACCAAGAAAAACAAACACCGAAGAGAAAAAAAGAACAAACAAATAAAAACACACAAAAGCTACAGAACTCAGGTTGAACTAGTAATGCGTTATATTACAAGTGACATGCAGAAGCAGGAGGTCACTTCATTACAGCTTTTGAAAAGCAAACAGTCATCACTTTCCTTATAGACTCCTTGAGTTCCCTGTTCCTCATGCTGTAGATGAGGGGGTTCACTGCTGGAGGAACCACTGAGTACAGAACTGACACCACCAGATCCAGGGACGGGGAGGAAATGGATGAGGGTTTCAGGTGGGCAAACATGCCAGTGCTGACAAACAGGGAGACCACGGCCAGGTGAGGGAGGCAGGTGGAAAAGGCTTTGTGCCGTCCCTGCTCAGAGGGGATCCTCAGCACGGCCCTCAAGATCTGCACATAGGACACCACTATGAACACAAAACACACAAATGCTAAACAGACACTGACCACAATAAGCCCAAGTTCCCTGAGGTAGGAGTGTGAGCAGGAGAGCTTGAGGATCTGGGGGATTTCACAGAAGAACTGGCCCAGGGCATTGCCCTTGCACAGGGGCAGTGAAAATGTATTGGCCGTGTGCAGCAGAGCATTGAGAAACCCAGTGGCCCAGGCAGCTGCTGCCATGTGGACACAAGCTCTGCTGCCCAGGAGGGTCCCGTACTGCAGGGGTTTGCAGATGGCAACGTAGCGGTCGTACGACATGATGGTGAGCATAGAATACTCTACTGTTATCAAGAATGCAAATGAAAACAGCTGTAGAGCACATCCTGAGTATGAGATGGCCCTGGTGTCCCAGAGGGAGTTGGCGATGGATTTGGGGACAATGGTGGAGATGGAGCCCAGGTCGAGGAGGGCGAGGTTGAGCAGGAAGAAGTACATGGGGGTGTGGAGGTGCTGGTCCCAGGCTATGGTGGTGATGATGAGGCCGTTGCCCAGGAGGGCAGCCAGGTAGATGCCCAGGAAGAGCCAGAAGTGCAAGAGCTGCAGCTCCCGTGTGTCTGTGAACGGCAGGAGGAGGAACTGGGTGATGGAGCTGCTGTTGGACATTGGCTGCCTGTGGGCATGAGGACCTGTGCATGGAGGAAAAGACAGTGACAAGTTAGGGGAGGTTTCTCTGGGGAAAATATCATGTTGTTTATCATGGAAAACGCCCTCCCCGACAGAGGGATGTTTCAGCTCATTCTCTCTTTCTACCAAGTGAGAAAAAACAGTTTATCACAGTTTAAAATGCAGCTTGGGCATCTGGTTTCCATGAACACACCTCTGGGGCAAAACCCCCTGAGTTGGTGTCATAACAAAAACTGGCCCACACTCACACCCCAACCCCGGAGAGCAAGAGCACCAGGGACAGGTGGAGAAACAGAGAAGGACACTGCAGTGCTACCAGAAAATAAAGCAAGGACAGAAAGGCAGACGGGCATGCTGTGGAACCTTCTCCTGACCCGGCTGTGCTGCTGCCACTCACATTATAACACTGTAAAGCAAGCACTTTTAGCACCTTTTTTGAGTACCTTGTTCCAGGTACCCTTCACCTGGAGGTCCAGCTGCTGAGGTGGAGACTCGTGACCTGGACCCCATGGCTTTGGGGCAGAGGGTCTGCTGGGGAGGAGAGGAGACCAGGGGTTGCACTGGGAAATGTGTCTGCACTGCAGGGGATTGCAGGGGGTTTCCAAAATCCCGTCCCTGGCATATCTGGTAGGAGCTCCTTCTCCCTGCCCAGGTCTGTGCTGCCTGCAGCTGTGTGTCTGTCCCTGGTCTGCTCCCTGTCAGTGTCACAGACCCCGTCCCACCCGCTGTGTGCTCAGCTCTGTCCTGCTCACACCTCCTGGCACTGCCCAGGGGCAGCTCTGTGTGTGCAGGGGCTCAGGAGCAGCTCAGACCAGTCCTAACGAGAACTGGGGTCTCAGTGTCTGCTCCAAAGAGAGAAATAAATCCCCATCTCCCACTGCACACCCAGATGAGCAAGAGTGGAAAACTGAAAGCACAGACTCCTTCCCTTGCAGAGGTTCCTGTATTGAAGTCGTTGTTCAGAAGGCCCCTCTGCCATGTCTGTGGGGGGATCTGGAGCTCTGAGCAGCCCTGACCCACACAGCCCCCTTCAACCCCACAAGCTCCCTGCCTGCCCTGCCGGGGGTCGCTCCTTCCACCCACAGCTGCTGCCATGGGATCTCCCGGGCAGGCTGAGCGCTGACCCTGGCAGGCGGCAGAGTCCCTGCCCGGCACAGCCCTGGGGTGCAGGGACCCTGCTCTGCAGGACAGCCCTGGGCACCCCTGGGTGCTCACCCGGCTCCACAGCTGTTCAACATGGCCTGACAAGAGCCCCGTCCTCACAGATCCCACAAGCTGTGCCTGTGCCAGTTTTAGGAGTTGCCTCCAGGAGCTACAGCTGCACTGCCCTGCACCCAGAGACTTACCATGGCAAGGGCTGCAAAGGTTTCTCCTCCAGTGAGCTCTCAGTCATCCTCCCAGTCCTGACCACCTTTAATCTCTCTCTGCCTTGCTCGTCTCCCGAGATCCCCAGACAGAGCCCTCAGCCCTGCTGCGTGTGCAGAGGAGCTGCTCCTGGGCAGAGCTGTCTCTCTGCAGCGCTGCCGCTGCCATGAGCTCCCTGTGTCCCAGGAGCCCAGCCCAGCTCAGCAGCACAGGAGCAGCCCCAGGCGCTTTAATGACCCCTCTGGTGGGTTTGGTGCTGAGTCCATGAACTTCAGACCCTGAGGGGAACATGAAGAAACTTCTCAAGAAGTCAAAGTCAGATGAAAACTCCAAAGTTTCTTGTAATGTTAATGGGTCCCACTGAGGGAACCTACTGAGAAACTGTCTCAGGGTCTATTTAGAGCAGAAAACTGGAGGCAATGATGACAGATCAGGAAAAGCAAAGCAAAGGTGTCTCTGATGCTCAGTAAAACTGGATGTGTTTCATTAACCAAAGGACCAAACCTTGACTCCCCTTTGGAAATCAGATCCTGTCCCTCCCACGTTGCCCAGGGCCCTTCCTGGGACAGTGTGATGTGGGGCTGTGCAAGGCCAAGGGCAGGACTATGGTCCCACACCTCCCAGGTTCCTGGCTGGGGACAAGGAGCCATGAGGCCCCTGTGCTGGAAGGACAAGGTGTCTCCTCACAGGCATCAGAGGTGCAGACAACAGCCATAGCCAAGGGGAGAAGGAGCTCATGTCTGGTGGGGCTTTCAGCCTCTTTACATCCCGTGATCATCCCCACGACAGCCTGTCCTGTGCTGTGGCATCCCCTGCACCTCTGTCCCTGCAGGCTGGAGACATCCCCCCTGCTGCCCCACCTTGCTCTTGTCTGAGCATCTTCCTTCCTTTGCTGAGATCTCTCCATCCTCCCCAGCTGGTCCTTGAAGCACAAAGCCTTGGGCTGATGCAGACTCCCTCTGCTGACCTGCTCCCCCACAGCACTGCCCTTCCATCACATTCCTTTCTGCTCATGTCCAGCCTGGACCTCCCCAGCTGCACTTTGGGCCATTATTTCTTTCTCATGCTCTTTCCCACTGTGGAGAAACATCCTCCATCTCTGAAACCACCCTTCAAGCACTCTCAGGCTACTCCTGCACTGCTGCAGCCTCCCCAGCGCTGCGGGGCCAAAGCAGCCCAGGTCCCTCAGCACCCCACACCATGTGCACAAGGTGCTGAACCTGCCTTGGCACAGCCCTGCACTCTCCAGTTCCTCCCTGCTGCTCCAAACTGGGAAGCCGCACACTGGCACACACCCGTGTGTGTGGGTCACACCAGTGCTGAACCGAATGGGATGAGAACTGCAGGTGTCTGGGTCCCCACGCTCCTCCTCATGCAGCCCCGTGTGCAGCTGCCTTGTTCATGGTGAGCGTGCACCACGGGCTGGTGTGGTGTCCTTGATGTTGCCAAGAGAACCCAAGTCTTTGTCTCCTTGGCTATGGCGATCATCTCTGCCAACAAGGCCTGTGAAGAAACATGTTGTCCTCAGACACTGGGGGCAGCTCAAGGCCTCCTTGCACACCCCCAGTAAGGGTGGGAACTGTCACACCATTGTCCTTCACGCAGCATCACACACCCCACATCACCGTGCACCAGCAAGGGCCCCGAGCAATGAGTGAGGCAGAGGATCTGCCTCTCCAGGGGCTGATGTGGCAGCCCTTGTAGTGCCCAGGCCCTTCTCCTCAGGGCCACTGCTCAGCATGTCAGGTCCTGCTCTGTCCTGATGGATGAGGTTATTGTCCTGCCCTGATACAGAACTGGAGACTTCAACTTGTCAAGCTTCAGAGCTTCTTGATGGGCAAATACCAGATATTCACAAGGTCTGGACTCTCCCTGGCCTGAAGCTCCATTTGCTCAGCTGTTAATGTTTGTATGCAGATGGTTTATCCTGATGAGGGTGTGTCTCCCAGGAGAACAGCGTGAGGAGTTACAGGACACTACAAATACCACCTCCAGGAGGAAATTCGGGGTCTTGGGTGTCTGATACTCATAATGTCAGAGCTCTGGAGTCACAGGGGTTGATTCCTTTCATGTGGTAGAGCAGCAGGAATGCGTGGAGCTCTGTCTGGGGACAGACAGTGTCAGCTGAAGGTTGAGGAGTCAGCATGAGAGGGCAGAACAACATGGGCTGTGTTTTGGTGACTGGACATCAGCTACAGACTCACTGATGAGGAAGAGGAATGAGATGAGGCCTCCTCCAGACACATGAAAGAAGCCTCATGTTTCCAGGGCCGTGTCCTCATGGCAGACCTGAGATATCCCAATATCGGCAAGGTACCGACCATCCAGGAGGGTTTGGAGCTCATTGACAACATTTCCTGACACGGGTGACTGAGGAGTCAGTGGGGTGAGGTGCCCTGTGGGACTTCACACTTACAAACCAGAAAGAGTTGGTCAGGATGGAACAGTCAGGGATGGAAAGTGGAGCTGAGGCTCCTGGGAGATGAGAACAAGGCCAAGAGCAGGATTTCAGGAGAGCAAGCTTTGGCCTGCTGAGGGACCTGCTTGGGTCCTATGGGATATGACCTTGGTGTCTGCAGAGCTTTTCTCTCCCATTTCCTCCCTCCTCTCTCCCACCTGCTGTTGTGCAGCGTTTTTTACCCTTTCTCAAATACAATATCCCAGAGGTGCTGCCAGCATCACTGAGTGGCTCAGATTTGGCAAGGAGTGGGTCCATCTTGGAGCAGTTGAAATCGGCTCTGTCTGACATTGGTCAGACTCCTGTTGTCTTCCCAGAGAGGTGACAACTGTAGCACACCCACACCTACCCCCAGTCCCAAGAGTTTGTCATGTAAACACAATAGAGAGTGACAATGTGTAGGGTGTTACAAACTACATGATCATGTAGAAGAAATGGACAAGATCTTCTGTCAGCAACTCAAGGAGGAAGTCACCAGTCAATGAGCAGGTTCCTACGGGGAACTGTAATTGCTCTGACATTCACTGGCCTGGCAAAGTGGCAGGTGCCAACAGTCCAAAGGATCTTGGGCCAACTGCTTAACGTGTCTGCATTGTGGGCCAATGAGAGTGATGCTCAACTGGATCTGGAACTGGGAAACAAGGAATAGCTGGTGAGGGATGCGAACATCAGGGTCCACCTTGGCTGTTGTGACCAGGACACAGTGGGGTCCCAGGCACCAGAGGGGAGGGAGGAAGGCCAGCAGCAGAGCACAGGCGGGTGGGCTCCAGAGGAGAAGACTTTGACATATTTGGGGGGGCTGATTCAGGTGTTGACATGGGAAGCAGCTCAGAAGCCTGAAGGAGCTCAGGAAATCTGATCAGCCTTTCAGGACAGGCTGCTCCAAGCACAAGAATGATCTATCTGAGAACCAGCGAAATGAAGCATTTATCTCGTGAGGGTGTTTGTCTGACATGATGGAGCTCCAGGGCACAAAGGCAGCACACAGAGGTGGAAGCAGGGGAAGCTAAAAAGGGCGAATTTAGAAACCTTGTCCATGGATGGGGGGATGATGCCAAAGCTGCCCTGGACTTGATACCTGCACGGGAAGGGCAGCAAGATGAGCTGACAGAGCTTCACTTGCAGTGAGAGAATAGACAGGGTGAATGTGGGCCTGCTGCTGAACTTCATAAGAGTAGAATCAGACAGGACTGAGGTTCTTCATGGCTTCTTTGCCTCCATCTTCACCAGCAAGGTCTCCTGGACTTTGTTCCTGAAGGCAGGAGTCTGGAGAACACCCAGCAGTGGATGGGGCTCAAGTCAGGGGTGACCTGAGCAAACTCAGACACCGTTACAGAACAGGAGATGGGTCACTTGACCAGCTCCTGAACACAAGTATCGCTGTGCTGTGGCACCTGAGACTGCCAGGGACACCCACCTTTGATCCAGAGGAGTGTGACTCCTCTTGAGGTGTTCTGAACTATCTCCTCATTCAAGTGGTGATTTAGGCACCCACTTTTCTGGCATATTCAGTCTTTATCAGGAGACGCTCCATACCGATATGAACTGGAGTCTGCTGATACCACCTGTTCTGGAAAGGGAGGGAAGGGCGAGCAGGGAAGGGAATAGAAGAAATTTGGCTTTATTGCTATTTATTATGCAAATGCTCTCTGTTTGGCTATTTCTGAAATCTCCCTAATCATCCACACCAGACTTGAAGCCTTTAAGATAATGATGCACAGAGCCTTGGCTTCTAAGAGCATTTTAGATGTTAATGAGCCCTCTGCTGCCATGATCCTGAACTGCAGCTACTGAGAGAATGAAAAAAATTCTAATAAAGTGAAATGCAGAAGCAAACCCCAAGTTTCTGAGGGTGTTTGGGACCCCATGAAGGGCCATCACTGACACAGCTGTGAAGGAAACAACCAGTGCAGGTCCCTGTCCCTGGAGGCTGCTGAAGGAAAGACTTGGAGACACTGGTTCCAGGTGGTGAGGGCCATGTGGAGGTGGCTCTGATGCCATGTCAGCCCTTGATGCTTGTTCATCACCAGAATGGCTGAGCCCTGACCCCTGGGACCTGGTAGATTTTTCTCCAATGTTTTTCAAGGCTTTTCCTCTGGTCAGTGTGAGTGTTTTGTGTTTTGGGGATGGTGTTTATGTCAAGTGCTGTTGCTTTAACTGCAAGACTCTGCTTTTCTGTGGAGTTGGAAATGCCTGTGAGCAAATCACAACTCATCCAGCTTCTTTCATACACCTGGCAATGGTCACCAGTCACCTCAATGTGCCTATCTCACACTTGCTTGAATCCTCTGTTTGGATCCATACCCATCACTCCAGGAGGTTCATGGATCCACCAGGTTCATGGATGATTCCTGAGGACCATCCAAGTGTGGGCAGTGTAAGAGAGGAGCAGAGCAGGGTCAATTTCAATCCCATCACCTCCAGGTTCCCCCAGAGGCGGCTGTTGTGTGGCACAACTGTCCTGGCTCTCCAGGCAGGTTGGGCACTGGGTTGTTGCCTGCATTGGCAGTTTTCCCCTTCCTGGGGTAAAAGGCTGTTGAGCAGAGACAGTTGTAGAGATTTGGGCCACAGGGGTTTGCAGCAATCCTGTCAAACTCTGAGCAGGATGAGCTTTGGAGCCCAGGAATAATGGAGATGCTCTGAAGATGTTTGTGAACAGTGGTGCTGTCACTAGTAACAGTAACAGAATACTCCGTATTCTTGGTTATGTTGATGAATTAAAGCTCTTTAATTTCCCTCCCAGCAGTCATTCTCACTTCTCAAAATACATATTGCATCTCAGTAGTTGGCCTCTTGTATGAAGTTCTTGGAACAGTGCTTTCTCTCACTTCCACCTTTCTTATAATTGAAAGAATAGACCTGTTGGTCAGAATTGCTCCCAAATCATCCCTCTTCCATCCATTTTCTCCTTTCTTTGTCTGGTGTGAGAGGCAGGTGGCATGGGGAAGTTGCTTCCTTTTTAGCCAATGAAAGCCAAGGAACAGATCCCAGGTTAGTGAAAAGGCACAAAGGAAGCCAGAATCTTTATGTGGTGTGCACTGACACAACATCATTCCCTATATTTCTAATCTCTGAAGTCCCAACTGTGCAGCAGAGATTGGAGTTATAAGCCCCATTCGTCTGCCCTGTTTGGCACCATGTAAAATGGAACTACCCCAGTCAAGAAGTTGGTTTTGATTCTCTTCACAGCCTGAAGCACCACATGGGTCAGGAGATGAACCAGGATGCTCAGAGAGGACTAAAATTTCTCACTTTCCTAAAGTTCCGGTGTTCCCTGGAATCTCAGCAAACAAGTTGTGCCAATTGCTCGGTGCAAGGAGCTGGTCAAGAGCCTCGTCTCCATTTCTGTAATGATGGATTTGATGTCTGGCTGTTGTGCAGACTCTGTACATGGATGCTGACACCTGTTGAGCAACCTGCTCTGAAAGGGTTAACAAGATGGGCAGTTCTTTCTGGAAAGGCATTAGGACAACAAAAAAGAAGATTTTGAGTGAGGGCAAAAGAAAAAGGATGCAAAAGCTGTGGTCAGGGCTGTTTGGGGGCACTTGTAAAGCAGCCCTGCACCTCAAGTGAATTATTCCTGTGCTCAGGGAGAACCTGAGAGCTTTGTCTAAATGGAAAACATGAAGGGGATGAAAGGACAATGTCATTCAGGCTCAAAGGGACCTCAGGAGGTGTCTTGACCAGCCTCCTGCTCACAGCAGGGTCAGACCAGATTGCTCAGGGCTTTATCCAAACACATCTTGGTCACTTTCTGGGACAGAGTGGGTGCGCACTCCTGGGAAACAGCTTCCAGTGCTGGACTGTCCTCAGGACTGGAAAGTTTCTCCTTTTACCTACTGTCCTTCTAAGCCCAACCATCCAGCTTGCTTTATAGCCATTTACTTGAACATCAAAGCAGACCATAATATCCTGCCTTGGACACATGAATATTGCAGGGGATGATGATGGATGCCTTGCTGACTTGCAAGTAAAATACCATAACTATTGTCCCCACATCCAGCAACCCTTTTGTTTCCTCACAGAAAGCAAAGAGGATGGACAGGCACAGTCCACCCTGCGTAAACCTCTTTACATGTTTAGACTGAGCTTTGATCTGGACTGTTGCTGTGCTTGGCAGCTGCTGTCCTTGAGACCAGATGAACTCACTCCTGCCACCCTGCCTGGCAGTTCATTCCATCCGTGTCACAGCTCTGTCTGCAGCACTGACAGCTCCAGCTCCCCAGTCAGGTCCCTGGCTGAGGACATTGCCTCACATCTGGGCTGAGCCACCCCAGCTGTGGCACCAGCCCAGCTCTGACCTGACACAAGAAACCTGGTACCAAGTGTCCAAGAGCCCATGTGTGCAAAGGCTTTGAATCAGAGCACAGACATGACATGGCCAAAGACTGATGAATGTCTCTCTAGACCTAGGAGTGTAAAACCAGAACAAAATGCCTTCATTCAACTGAAGATATTCCTCCCCTAGCCTGGAGAAATTAGATCCTTTGCTGTAACATTCCTGGTGTCCTGTCTAATGATGGGACAAGAAAAGATGATTCTCATACCGATTTATTTTTTAAAATGAAAAATACAATGCTGGAAAGAAGTGTCTCTGAAGAGGAGAGAGAATCAACATCACTGATTACTTCAACTTCGAAGCTGTGCCATTGGAGCCCCAGAGACACCTGGAGGAGCCCAGAGGGGACAGAGAAAGGGACATCAAGGGCTGCTCCTGTGCTGCTGAGCTGGGCTGGGCTCCTGGGACACAGGGCGCTCATGGCAGCGGCAGCGCTGCAGAGAGACAGCTCTGCCCAGGAGCAGCTCCTCTGCACACGCAGCAGGGCTGAGGGCTCTGCCTGCAGCACCGAGGGCACAGGAGCCGGGCACAGAGAGGGAAACACAGTCTGGGGTGGGAGGATGCTGAGAGATCGCTGGAAATGAAATCCTCTCAGATATGAAGCCTGTGGCTGCAGGGCATTGCATCTGCAAATCATGGTAGGATCTCAGACAGCTGTCACATTGCAGAGCCTGCGAGAGATGTAAGTACAGCTCTCAGAGATTCTCTGATCAGAGGAGAGGATGTGCTGCAGAGCAGGGATTGCCTTCTGCACTGTCAGAGTGACAAGACGTGAATGCTGCGTTCTCCCCAGGGTGGCTGTGGGGTGTAAATGTAAATGTGCAGGCAGGGGTGCCCAGGGCTGTCCTGCAGAGCAGGGTCCCTGCACCCCAGGGCTGTGCCGGGCAGGGACTCTGCCGCCTGCCAGGGTCAGCGCTCAGCCTGCCCGGGAGAGCCCAACAACACTGAGGGGAGAAGATGTGGTGGAGGAGCAAACCCTATTGGGCAAGAAAGGTGCCTCTGCTGTGGAGAGGGTGCTGTGTGGGTCAGGGTTGCTCACACAGATGCAGATCACCCCCAGCATTTTTCCAAGTGGATGCCTCAAGGAGAAGATCAATGCAAGGATTGCCAGACAGATAAGGAGCTTTCCTGAGCCTGTCTTTTCAGTTTCCTCTCCCAAGGGGTGGGGGGTGCAGGAAAGGATAAAATGAAAATGAGCTCTCATGCTTAAACAAGTCACTGAGACTCCTGAACTGCAACTGTGAGTGATCAGTACATCTGCCAGAAGGCTCATGACATCCCTTCCCCACCCCTCTGCCTGTGCACAGCACCTGCATCACCTTGGCTGGACCCGTCAGCCTTAGTCTGACCTGTCCTGTTTTCCAGCCTGCAAACAGGAAGATGCCCCCAGGCAGTGCCCTGTGAACAGGCAGGATCTGTAGGGCCAGGGGGAGGGCACAGAGGGTGGGATGGTCTGTGAGCACTGACAGGGAAGAGACATGGACAGGGAAACACCTCCCAGGGGAGAATCTCCAGGCAGCAGGGAAATGATCAGAAATGAGAGGAAACCAA
This sequence comes from Columba livia, assembly GCF_036013475.1. Lineage (NCBI taxonomy): Eukaryota > Metazoa > Chordata > Aves > Columbiformes > Columbidae > Columba > Columba livia. Next base: position 45,953 of record NW_027043031.1, read on the forward strand.
ACCCGGAATGGTTATGGGAGGGAGAACAGAGAAAAGTCCCTGTGATCCCCTGCAGTGCAGATCCTCCTGTGAGCAGCCCCCTGGCCTCCTGTCCCACCCAGCAAAGCCTCTGCCCTCAGGGCCGGGGGCTCCAAGGCATGAAGCAGCTCCTGTGCAGCCAGAGCTCCAGTTCCTCTGCAGAGCACAGGGGCTGAGAGCAGCTGCCCGGCAGTGTTGGTGTCTGGGAGGTGCTGCACAGCTGGGGAAGGGTGACGCTGTCTGAGTGCCCGGCTGCCTCTGCCCTGGCCTCTCTCACACCCACCCTCACCGCATTTTCCTTCTTGCTCCCCTGCTCTGGGTCACTGCTGTTGGGATCTTGTTCTTGCTGTCAGGCTCTCTGGGGATGGCAGTTTCAGCTGCAGAGTCACAGCCTGATCTTGTGGGTCCTTTCCTGCAGGTGTGTCCATGGGCACACATGTCCCAGCTTTGCTCTGACCTGTGGGCTGTGGGCAATGCAGTCTGTGGGGCTGGGGAATGAGCTGTGTGTGTCCGGGGCTAAACGTTGGGTGCTGAGACCTCAGGAAAGGGTGAGACCTGTCATGGTCTGAGGTGGATCCCTCTGCTCTCAGCAGTGCCTGGTGGCTTTTCAGGGTAACATGGGAGTGTGATCAGGCTCCATCTCAGAAAGGTGCCAGCCCAGGGCAGCTGCAGCAAGACAGAGGGACAGAGCAGCTGCCCTCACTCTGCACTGACCCACAGGCACCCTCTGGTCTCGCAGGACTCGCTCTGTTCTCCCTGAGTGCAGCAGAAAGAAACACAAGAACACTCAACAGGGGAAATGGGGAGCAAATGTAAAAAACATAGAACTCTTAAACTGCCTCGACACTTCCCATCCCATAGCACTGGCAGTGCAGATGCTGACAGGCCTTTCTGCATTACAAGTGGTTTCACCTTAGAAAGCTGAACACCAGGACTGATCCCTGTCCCTGCTCAGTTCTGTAGAGGCGGATTGATTTATGAAGAGCCCGCAGGCAGAGGCATCAAACAAGGCTCTGGCCACAGAGCTGAAGGAACATGCCCTGTAAAAAGAAGAGTCTCTGCCTGTGATAGGTGGAGCGTCTTTGCAAAATAGTTTTCATTGTACTCGAAAAAGTCTTACCTAACTTGTAACAGTGTTTCCTCCTATGACAGTGCCTCCTGTCCGAGGATGCAAAGGCCCAACAGCAGCTCTATCACCCAGTTCCTCCTCCTGCCATTCACAGACACACGGGAGCTGCAGCTCTTGCACTTCTGGCTCTTCCTGGGCATCTACCTGGCTGCCCTCCTGGGCAACGGCCTCATCATCACCACCATAGCCTGGGACCAGCACCTCCACACCCCCATGTACTTCTTCCTGCTCAACCTCGCCCTCCTCGACCTGGGCTCCACCTCCACCATTGTCCCCAAATCCATGGTCAACTCTGTGGGATACCAGGGTCATTTCCTATGCAGGTTGTGCTACACAACTCTTTCTGTTTGCCTTTTTAGTTTCAGCAGAGTTTTACCTTCTCACCGTCATGTCGTACGACCGCTCCGTTGCCATCTGCAAACCCCTGCACTACGGGACCCTCCTGGGCAGCAGAGCTTGTGTCCACATGGCAGCAGCTGCCTGGGCCACTGGGTTTCTCACTGCTCTGCTGCACACGGCCAATACATTTTCACTGCCCCTGTGCAAGGGCAATGCCCTGGGCCAGTTCTTCTGTGAAATCCCCCAGATCCTCAAGCTCTCCTGCTCACACTCCTACCTCAGGGAACTTGGGCTTCTTGTGGTCAGTGTCTTTTTAGTATTTGTGTGTTTTGTGTTCATTGTGGTGTCCTATGTGCAGATCTTGAGGGCCGTGCTGAGGATCCCCTCTGAGCAGGGACGGCACAAAGCCTTTTCCACCTGCCTCCCTCACCTGGCCGTGGTCTCCCTGTTTGTCAGCACTGCCATGTTTGCCAGCCTGAAGCCCCTCTCCATCTCCTCCCCATCCCTGGATCTGGTGGTGTCTGTTCTGTACTCGGTGGTGCCTCCAGCAGTGAACCCCCTCATCTACAGCATGAGGAACCAGGAGCTCAAGGATGCCTTGAGGAAACTACTTCGATACTCACTACTTCAGGTTTACAAGGTTTGTGTTATGTCACTGTGGCTGCTATAGAAATAGCTAGAACTAGCTTTTCATCTGATGTGTCTATATTTTTCTGTAGTGCTTTTCCTGGGCTTTGTTTTTGGTTCATGTCTATAATAACATATTTCTTGTCCTCCTGTGAGTCTTTTATTGAACCAAAGACCTCATGTACGTATGTATATGCACTCCTTTTTTTTTTATTAATTCAATAAATAAAGCAGTTGAAAACATTTTGTCTCAGTTCCCATCTCTTCACTCTCCTCTGGGGCTGGGGGAGCAGCCCCAGGATGCAGGAGTGTCCAGGAGGCAAATGCTGCCCCATGGAGGAGCAGCCCCGGTGGCCTTGGGGCTGCCCATGGGCACCTCAGTTGTCGCTCCCTCTCTGCTGCTTGTGACTCGAGGCTGCTGCTTCCCTGGAGCCGTGGCCAATGGCAACAGCAGGATGCTGCCTTTTCAGTGCTGGTGTCTCCTCAGAAAGACATCGATTTTGTTGAACCTGCAGTGGAACTGGAGCACAGGATTGATTTCGAGCTCAAGGAAGGTCTCGTGGAGAGCAGATACTGGTCTGAAGTCACATCGCACACTGCCTGCTGGTCATCTATGGATATCACTCTTGTCCTTCTAACCTTTGTGTGAAAACGTGACCAAGAACACACTGACACATCCAGTTTATATACTCTTTGAATTTTGAACTGGGGATGGGGCGGGATGGGAAAGGCAATTTTAAAACAAATGGCTGTGCCCTTGGATTTGTGGGGCTCCTAAGGTCTCACGTAACTTGAGACTGTCCTGTTGTCCCTACAGTGGCATCCCTGAGGCTGCAGACAGGAGCAGGCCATGGGAACCACTTGATCAGAGCTGTGTCTGTGCAAACAGCACCATAAACCCAGGGGCTCCCCAGGGCAGGGCAGAAGACTGGACACCTCTTCCAAAGCTGGTGTCAGGAACACAGCCCAGGTGCTGCTCCCTCAGGAGGACTCCTGCTCTTTTGGGCTTCTTGATGGATTCAGGGGGACAGGCTCAGAGTCCCAGGGGGTGTGTTAGGGACCAAGGACTGGACTAAGAGCTTCCTTCTTGTTTGCACATTTCCAAGAAGACTTTAACAGGTCTTGGACTTATCTGCCTGTTGCTGCCCCACCTGCAATAGGAATGATGGCAGATGTTCTCCTGGAGAGGAACTGTATGCGCCCAGGAGAGCTCAGGGGATCTCCAGGGAGAGCATGGGAATAAACTTTGGAAGGAGGGGCAGGTTCCTCAGGAGGAATAGAAGAATTCTGTGAGGTTATGGAGGAAGAGAACTAGAAGGGCCAAAGCCCAACCGGACCTACACCTGGGTACTGCTGTAAAAGGCAACAAGAAAAGTTGCTATAAATGTATAATCAACAAGAGGAGGGCTAAGGGGAATCTCCATCCCCTGATGGATGGAGAAGGAAACACAGTGACAAAGGATGAGGGAAAGGCTGAGGTGCTAAATGCCTTCTTTGCCTCAGTCTTTAATAGTCAGAACAGTTGTGCTCCAGGCACCCAGCCCCCTGAGCCAGAAGACAAAGATGGGGAGCAGAGTGACTCCCAAATAATACAAGGGGAAATGGTTGGTGACCTGCTACACCACTGGGACACCCACAAGGCTATGGGGTCAGATGGGATACACGCAAGGGTGCTGAGGGAGCTGGCGGAGGGGATCACTGAGCCACTTTCTGTTATCTATCAGCAATCTTGGCTAACTGAGGCAGTCCCAGTTCACTGTAAGTTGACTAACATGACACCCATCTAGAGGAAGGGCCAGAAAGACGATCTGGGGAACTACAGGCTTGCCAGTATAACCTAGGTGATGGGCAAGGTCATGGAGCAGATGATCTTGAGTAACATCACATAGAACACATACCAGAGAACCATGTGGTCAGGTCCAGTCAACATGGGTTTAAGAAAGGCAGGTCCTGTTTGACCAACCTGACCTCCTTCTATGACAAGGTGACCCAATTAGTGGATGAGGGAAAGGCTGTGGATGTTGTGTCCTTAGACTGCAGTAAAGCCTTTGACACCGTATCCCACAGCATCTCCTGGAGAAGCTGCAGCTCACGGCCTGGATGGTGTATCTGCCATGGGTAAAGAACTGGCTGGAGAGCCAGGCCCAAGGAGTTGTGGTGAACAGAGCCAAATCCAATTGGTGACAGGTCATGAGTGGTGTCTCCAGAGCTCAGTATTGAACTCAGTTCTATTTATTCTCTATCACTGATCTGGATGAGGAGATCGAGTGCACCCTCAGTAAGTTTGCAGATGACACCAGGTTGGGTGGGAGTGTTGATCAACTGAAGGGTGGGAAGGCCAACAGAGGGATCTGGACCAGCTGCATTGTTGGGCTGAGGTCAATTGTCTGAATTTTAACAAGACCAAGTGCCGGGTGCAGCACGTGGGTCACAACAACCCCAGGCAGCGCTACAGGCTCATGGACGAGCGGCTGGAAAATTGCCTGTTGGAAAGGGATCTGGGGATGTTGAATGACAGCGGCTGAACATGAGCCAGCGTGTGCCCAGGTGGCCAAAAAGGCCACCAACAGTATCCTGGATTGTATCAGGAATGGCGTGGCCAGCAGGACTACAGAAGTGATTGTGCCGCTGTACTCTGCTCTGGTGAGGTCCCACCTTGAATCCTGTGTTCAGTTTTGGGTCCCTCTTCATTAGAAGGACATTGAGGCACTAGAGGGAGTGCAGCGGAGGCAACGAAACTGCTGAGGGGCTGGAGCACAAGTGTGGTGAGGAGCGGTTGAGGGAGCTGGGGCTGTTCAGCCTTGAGAACAGGAGGCTGAAGGGAGACCTTGTCGCTGTCTGCAACTGCCTGAAAGGAGGTTGGAACATGGAGGGTGTTGATTTCTTCTCCCAATTAGTAAGTGATAGGACAAGAGGAAGTGGCCCCAAATTGCACCAGAGGAGGTTTAGATTGAATATTAGGAAAAAAAGCCTTCCTGGAAAGCGTTGTCATGTGGTGGAACAGGCTGCCCAGGGCAGTGGTGGAGTCACCATCTCTGCAGGTGTTTTAAAGGCATTTAGACGAGGTTTTTAGGGACACGGTTTAGTTCTAGATTTAGGTTGTGGTTGGACTCAATGGTCATGAGGGTCTCTTCCGACTGAAATAATTCTATGATTCTCTATTATCAACTGGAATATTCTTCTATCACATCTTCTAAGTGTTCTTCACATATCCGCCTCTTCACCTACAGTCCTGAAACTTATCTAATTAGATGCACAAGTGTTGAATACTAATTGTAAATGATGAAAGCACCATCGCTCTATCAGTCTGGTCTGATACCTGCAGTCCCAGGCAAACACCTCAGGTACACGGGGCCTCTCGAGGTTTGTACTGGGTGCTTATAGTGAGATCATGGAGCTCAGCCCAAAAACCTGAGAATTCCCCTCAAAACTTAAAAACCAAAACAACAACAACAAAAAGAACAAAAACCCCCACACTCTTTATTTCATGAGATGAAATAATTCAATATTTCCAATAAAATGTCTGGGGAATTTATATCCTGCCAAAATATGAATTTTCAGAATGTGTGCGGACTGTGGGAGATGAAACGTTGGCCTTTCCCTGTGCTTGCAGTGCCAGAACTCTGTCTATCACTACGTGTATTTAATCCCCTGCACATCCAGGAGTTTCCACCTGTCCTTACCCAGCTCCCCGTGTCTGAACTCATCTCTTCAGAAGCCTGTCTGGACATTTGCACTTTCCATCGCTCCCCAGAGGTTCTTCACCTCTCACTCTTGGCTCATTCAGAGCCGCTCAGCTCTCACTCTGCTTTGAGCTTCAGGCAGGTCAAGTCTTTCAGCAGTTGCTCTCCTGCTCCCTACAGGCAACTCTTGAGTTATGGCAATGGACCTCGCTGGAAACTGCTTAATTTAACCACAGAACTGAGAAACATCATTAAGTTCTATTGTGTTTTCTTTTTTCTTTTTCCTTTTTGTTTCCTCTAATTAAAATTCCATGGTGCCTGTTTACATCCAGTTCTCTTAGGAAACATGAAGCAATTCCTGCGAAGAAGCTGTAACAATCAGTGCAAACTTCAGTGCAGAATCTGATGTAAAGAAATGTGCTGGAAATCCCAGGGGCCAATGAGCAGAACAGGGAGTTTGGGGAGCTGGTTATAGATTTCCTGCTAACAGTTTGAGCAGAGAAACATTCTTCACAGAACTGCTCTGTTTGTTTGACACCTTTGAGGTCTCCTCCTCTACCTGTATTTTTATTTTCTTGTTCCTCCACCTCTTCCTTCTTCCAAAACGTTTCCAAGGGAAAGATTCCTGGAATCACAGAGCAACTCAGGTGTGAACATCATCTTGTCTCACTGTCCTGCTCAGGGCAGGGTGACCCAGGTGAGCTTGTCCAAGGCCTCTGCCCAGCTTTGCACCATCCACTAAGGAGCTGAAGGTTCACTGCGTCACATCATACAGGGGGAGAATAGAGACGTTCAACAGTGTTGGCCCAAGTGCTGGTCCCTGAGGGATTCCACTGGTAACTGGCTCTATGGGGGACTTTGTACCACTGGTGACATTTGGGCTTTGTCATCCAGCCAACTTCCCACCAAACATCCACTTCTTCAGCCCAGAGGGCACCAATCGCATTATAAGGACACCATGGGAAACCATGTCTGACACCTTGTGAAATTCCATGTGCACAACGTGCCCTTCTTTCCCTGCCCATTTGGGTTCAGCAATCCCTTCCTTGTTTTCCAAATGTCTGGACATGGCTGCAGGAGGACTTGTCCCATCCACTGCACGTGGAAGGACACAGGCTGACCAGCCCGTAATTCACACAGTTCTCGTTCCTGTCCCTCTTGAAGACAGGTTTGAAAACTGCCTTTTCCAAGCATCTCAGAACCTCTCTGATTGCTCTGGCACATTTCGGACCACAATTCAGAATCACGGTGTAAGAGTCGGTCCGAAGAACAGTATTTGCCTGAACATCGCCATCAGGGACTTGAAGAACAGGTGCGCTGATAGAGAGATTTGTACAAGGACTTGGAGAGAGGCCTGAGGAAAATAATTGTGCTATTCAGGTCGCTCCGACCTGGGGCAGTAGCTGCTGTCCAGAAGGTGGATTTCACCTGCTGCGTCAGCCAACCTTGCCCCCACCTCCTCCCCATTACAAAGGCCAACGAAGAAGAACATGCACAGAGGCTTGCAGAGGGTCTTGAGGCCACCCAGTGGACCAGTAAGAGACCCCTGAATGCAAGGTGTCGTGGGCACAGACCAGTTCTGACAAGCAGAGCGGGGACTCTTCAGGCCTGTGCAGTTAAGCCTGGATTGCAAAACAAAGGCAGAGATTGGCCTTAATCCATGGGAGCGAGGAGGGGTGAAGAAGCATAAAAGATGATTCCCGACTGGACATTGCTGAGAATCCCCCCACCAAAGGATCCCAGATCACAAGGGAGGACCAGCAGGACTCTTTTTATGGGACCTGGGATCAGAGGGACACCTTGAGACTCGTTTGGTGGTAGCCAATTCTTTTCCCCCCTTTTTCTTTGTCCTGCCTTTTTCTCTACTTTCTCTATCACGTGCCGCTTTACAGGCAAAATAATATAATAACACTGTTTGATTGAATTATAACCCCTTGGCATTTTGGTTGCCTTAATTTTGCGCTTTGAGATCAAGGTAAATGAACCATCATGAGTCCATCACCGAATGGACTGTGACACCTCCCCAGGACACCGGCCTTGCCAGTTGCAGACACCAGGACACATGAGACCCCAGGGCCGCAGCCCCATTCCAGATACTGGCACAGACAACCCCAGTCACACACATGCGCACACACTGTTATGTCCGGTCACTCTGGTCTCTCAGTTGCTGGCACCAATGTCATGTAGGCTGTCTGACCCTCTGGTCCTGCTCCAGTTGCTACACTCACACCCCCATGCTCACATGTTCACACAGAGAAGAGATTTGCTCACATAGAAATTCAGTTTAATGAGAAGACAGGACAGACTGCACTGGTTGGGGTCCTTCCCCAAACTTCCCATTATAAGTCCTATATAATTCAATAACACTCTTCTCCTGCATCCCCTAATGTATCCTGCACCCATAGGACCCAATCCCGTTACTCTAAATGGTGATGCAGAGAGCTGCTCTCAATGACTCCTCTCGATGGGCTTCACACCTGGACAATGAGGCTGATGGCTCTCCCAGGGTAGCTTTGGGACAAGATGTTCATTTCTCAGAGCCTGTGATTTGGGTTCCCACTTGCCAATGAGCCTCTGTGCTCCTCTTGGTTTTGGAGATGGGCTCACGATGAGCTGGTGGCTCCCAGTGATGGTGCTGGGAGCAGCCAGGGCAGGGTTTTAACTGCCTTACTCCTCCTGCCATTGTTAGTGCCTTCTCTGCGTGTGCAGAGGAGCTTTTTATCACTTAACACAATCCAACAAGATAGGACAAGAGGAAATAGCCTCAAGTTGTGCCATGGGAGGTTCCAATTGGATATTAGGAAAGGATTCTTCCTGGAAAGGGTTGTCGGGCATTGGAACAGGCTGCCCAGGGCAGCGGGGGAGTCACCATCGCTGAAGGTGTTTAAAAGGTGTTTACATGAGCTTCTTAGGGACATGGTTTAGCGCTAGAGTTGGGTTATGATCGGACTCGATGATCCTGAGGGTCTCTTCCAACTGAAAGGATTCTATGATTCTATAAATCTGCTGAGGTATCTCTGTCTCAAGGTTACATACATAGGCATTGGAATTATTTAACATATGATAGCAGGTCACTGGAATTGCTGCCAAGAAATGCCTCATGATTAGGGGAAAAGCTGTGTTTTTGTATGGGCAATGGCTTAATTGAGGGCCAGTATCACAGTCTTATTTCTAAGACTGTAGATGAATGGATTTAAGAATGGGTACAGGACGGTGTTCAGCAATGCTACAATTCTGCTCTTCTCCAAGGAAACATCTGCTGAAGGACACAGGTAGAGAGCAATGCATGTCCGGTATGCAATGGCCAAGGTGCTGAAGGACACAGGCAGAGAGGAATGCATGTCTGGGAAAAGTCTCCCAGGACCTATGGGAGCTCTTCTGGAGCACGAGCTGGTAGGCATGAGCTGAGGTAGGGGACCTGAGGGGTGGTGCAGGGCTGCTGGCTGGGCTGAGCAGGGACTTCAGCAGTACAGCAGCTCATTGTGCCCCTTTAGATGCTGCTGTGAGGTCACTTCTGTCACAGGAACTGACTGACCAGCAGCGGGAAGGCAAATACTCAAAAGTCATGAAGGCCATCAGAAAGCTGTTCCCAAGATGATGACAGATTGGGGAAGGTCAAGGGGAACTGGGACAGGAGAGCTTGGAGATTTGGGGGAGGAAAGAATGGCTTGGCCAACAGAGATGGAAGATTTGGAGGGTTTCAGGTAACCGTGATGTCGCTGTGACATTGACTGTGAAAATATTCGTGTTAGGCCCTAACCTGGGTTCTAAGCAGTAATCTGAAACTCTAACCTTATTCCTATATGCTAGTCCTCACCCTGACAGTAATGCACTACTTTAAACCCAAACCTCAGAATTTACCTCTAAGCCAAATCTCAAACCCGTAAACCCTTATTCTTAGTCTTATCCTTTTACTCACTTTAACCCCCACCCTGTATCACTAGCATTAAAACACCAGCCTTAACCTTCGCCCTCACCACAACCCTAAAAAGCTAGCCCATACCCTCAACACTAACCACGCACCTAAGCAGATTGCCAGATGCTTAAATCTTAACTCTGAACAGCGAGCCCTAATCCTTAAATTGAACACCTCATCCCAAAGCTCTCTTTCCCATGCTCAACCCCCATCACCTCCAACCCCTCTCCCCAGCCTGCTTAAGCAGTTTGGCCCCTTGGGGCAACCCAGAGTTATTCTGGAGCAGCCACGGGGCATCTGAAGAGGGATGTGAGGTTACAGGCACCTGTGGGGGATCTCTTGCTGCCACTATGTCCCATCCCTGGAAACTCTGAGGCCACTAAGAGACAAAACTTCCCATCCCTGGACACCTTGGGCCACCAAGAGCCAGAATGTTCCATGCCAGATCCCAGATATCCTATCTCTGGAGACTTTGGGCCACTAAGAGCTAAAATGTCCCATCCCTGGATCCAAGATGTCCCATCCCTAGATACTTTAGGCTACCCAGGCCCAGAAGGACCCCATGAAGCCACCAAGACCCAGGTTGACCCATCCTTGGAAACTTTTGGGACACCAAATCCTAAGATGTCCCATCCTTGCATCAAAGATGTCTCATGCCTGGAGACTTTGGACCATCCAGGCCAAAGTGTCCCATCCCTGGACTGTGTGAAGCCACCAAGACCCAAGATGTCCCATCCATGGACACTTAAGGCCACCAAGATGCAGGATGTCCCATCCCTGCACCCAAGATGTCCCATCTCCAGCCCCCTTGGGCTACCAAGGTCAAGATGTCCCATCCCTGGACCCCATGAGGCCACCAAGACCCAGGTTGTCTCATTTCTGGACCCTTTAAACCACCAAGACCTAAAACATCCCACCCCTGGACACTTTGGGCCACCCAAACTTATAATGTCCCAACTCTGGATCCAAGATGTCCCATTTGCAGCCATCTCGGGCCACCAAGACCTTAAATGTCCCAACCCTTGGATCCCTTAGACCACCCAGGCCAAGATGTGCCATCCCTGAACCCCTTAGGCCACCAAGACCTATAATGTCCCATCTCTGGACCCCTAGGATCACCGCAAGCCAGGTTGCTCAATGTCAGACTTCCAATGTCCTATCCCTGGAAACTTTGGGCCACTCAGATCAAGATGTCCCATCTCTGCTCCCAAGATGTCCCATCCCTGGACACTTTGGGCCAACAAGATGTAGGATTTCCCATCTCTGGAAACTTTGGGCCACCAATACCTAAAATATTCTATCCCTGGACCCCTTAGACCACCAACATTTAAGATGTCCCATCCCTGGACACTTTGGGGACACCAAGATCTCCAGTGGGTTTAGGGATCTCCAGTGGGTGAGGGGGATCTCCAGTGGGTTGGGGGATCTCCAATGGGTTGGGAGATCTCTAAGGGCTTGGGGGATCTCCAATGGGTTTGGGGGATCTCCAGTGGGTTAGGGGGATCTCCAGTGAATTGGGAGAACTCCAGTGGGTTTGGGGGGGATCTCCAGTGGGTTGGGGGGGATCTCCAATGCGCTTGGGGGATCTCCCATGGTTGGGTTGGGGGAGTCTCCAATGGGTTGGGGGATCTCCAATGGGTTTGGGGGGATCTCCAGTGAAGTGGAGGACCTCCAATGGGTTTGGGGGGATCTCCAATGAGTTGGGAGGATCTCCCACGGGTTGGGGATCTCCCATGGTTGGGTTGGGGGATCTCCAATGGGTTTGGGGAATGTCCAGTGAATTGGGGGATCTCCAGTAAGTTTGGGGGGGATCTCCAATGGGTTGGGTTGGGGGATCTCCAGTGGGTTGGGGGGGTCTCCCATGGGTTTGGGGGGGTCTCCAGTGGGTTGGGGGATCTCCCATGGTTGGGTTGGGGGATTACCAATGGCTTGGGGGATCTCCAATGGGTTTTGTGGGATCTCCAATGGCTTTGGGGATCACCAATGGGTTGGGGGGCATCTCTAGTGGATTGAGGGATCTCCAGTGGGTTGAGGGATCTCCCATGGTTGGTTTGGCAAGATCTCCAATGGGTTTGGGGGGATGTCCAATGGGTTGGGGGATCTCCCATGTTTCGGTTTGGGGGGATCTCCAATGGGTTGGGGGATGTCCAATGGGTTTGAGGGGATCTCCCATCTTTGGATTTGGGGGGATCTCCAATGGGTTTGCTGGGATCTTTAATGGGCTGGGGGATCTAAAATGGTTGGGTGGGGGAGATCTCCAATGGGTTTGGTGGGATCTTCAATGGGTTAGGGGATCTCCAGTGGGTTAGGGGGATCTCCCATGGTTGTGTTGGGGGATCTCCAATGGGTTTGGTGAGATCTCTAATGGGTTGGGTGATCTCCAGTTGATTGGGGGATCTCCAATGAGTTGAGGGATCTGCCATGGTTGGGTTGGGGGAGTCTCCAATGGGTTGGGGGATCTCCAATGGCTTTGAGGGGATATCCAATGGGTTGGGGGATCTCCCATGCTTGGGTTTTGGGGGTCTCCAATGGGTTGGGGGATCTCCAATGGGTTTGGGGAATCTCCCATGGTTGTGGGATCTCCAATGGGTTGAGGGATCTCCAGTGGGCTGGGGAATTGTGAGAGTTGGTCTGAAGATGGAGCAGTATTTGCCTGAACATCGCCATCAAGAACTGAGAGAACTGAGGCCCTGACTGAAAGAACAGATGGACAATGACTTGGAGAGAGGCCCAAGGAGAAGCATTGTGTTGAACTGTTTTCTCTGATACGGGCGGGGCTCCTGCTTACAATGGCTGCTGTGTGGACTTTGCTGCTGCTTCAGCCAAACTAGCCCCCGCCTCCTGAAAGCTATTGTCATGAGGGTCTCTTTGACCCAGGAACAATAGCTGCCGTCCAGAAGATGTGTTCTCACCTGCAGCCTCAGTTACACATGTCCCTTACCTGCTCCCTCAGACAATGGCCAACAAATAGGAGCATGCCCAGCAGCTCACCAAGGGTCTTGAGGTCACCCAATGGACCAGAGAAAGACCCCTGAATGCTGGACATGTTGGCAAATAAAGCTTGAATCTTTCGAGCCTGCGCAGTACGAGCCTGGATTGCAAAGTCTAGGCGGAGACTGCCCTAAAACAACAGGAGCAAGGGGGGGTGAAGAAGCATAAAAGGTGACTCCAGAATGGACACCATTGAAGATCTTCCCACCAGAGGATCCCGAATCATGGCGGAGAACCGGCAGGACTCCGTGGGACCAGAGATCAGAGGGACACTTCTGGAACTGGACTGGTGATAAACGCAACCTCATTTCTCATCTTTTCCTTTACTTTTCCCTGTTTCTTTCCCCTTTCTCTTTCTTACTCTCTCTCTATCATGTGCCACTTCACGGGCAAATTAATAAAGCAACACTGCTTGATTGAACTATAACCCCTTGGCTTTTTGGTCACCTTAATTTTGCACTCTGAGATCAAGGTAAAAGAACCATCACGAGTCCATTATCGATGGACCGTGACACCCGCCTGCTCCCATCCCTCCCGCACCTGCACACAAGTGCTGCCCCGACACAAACCCGCACTGACACCCCGGCGAGGCAGCAGGAGGGCAGGGCGGGGGCTGCAAGCAGCAGGAGGACGGGGTCCCAGGGCTGCCGTGGGGCCTCACAGCCCCTGCTCAGGGAGAACACGGCTCTGTGGCTGTGACAAGAGTGCTCGGAGTCTGTGACGGCCCAAGGCAGCAGGAGCAGCCCATGGAGACTGGGGCTCTGGCAGAGCCAGAAGAGAGGGCATCCCAGCCCTGTGTGTCCCAGAAAGTGGCTCCGCACCCTGTGCTGGTCACTGGGGAGCACAGCTGCCTGCTGATCATTGTGGGAGGTGATCTGGGGTGTGATCCCCTCTGGGCCATCTGGAGTTTAAAGGGCACGGTGATGGCCTTAGGGCTCACATCTGTGGGGTCGCAGCCAGGACTTACCCTGGCACAGCAGCTCTGTCATGGGCTCTGCACTGTGGGACCAGCCTGGCCCAGGCAGGGCCTGGGGGAAAGAGCAGCTGGGGAATCTCGGGGTGAAGAGATGGGCACTGGGGAGCATCATAGGACCTGTTAGAGAGTCATTTTGACTAGAAACTGCCTGTGGCAAGCAGGATGGAAACCACCCCAGGGGTGTTTTTTGGTCTCTGCTGCCCCTGATCAAACTCAGGAAGATTTCCTGATGCCTGGGCAGACACAAACCAGCTCCAAGTCAAAGTCCACTGACACTTTTAATAAGAACAAATATGATACACAGTGGAAAAAAGGGGAAAGTAGAGGAAACTCTGTGCTGTTTGTGCTGCCCATGGGCAAAGGGAGGTGGTTCCCGGTGCTCGCGGCTCTCCCAGCTGCACGGACCTCTCCTCCCTCCCGGCTGCACCCACCTGCACAGCAGGGACGGGCTCTCCTGGCCGGGGGCTCAGGGACTGCTGTGCACCCAGCTCTGTCACAGCCTTTGTGTGTCACAGATGTGCCAGAGAGATCTCTTCAGCGTCATCATAGCCCATGCTCCCCAGGGACAGGGACGCGGTGTCTCCTTCAGCTCCAGGGACCCCGGCACTTCTCTGGGAGCACAGGCTGCCCCCTGCAAGCAGCAATGCGGGACATTGCAGCTCACCCCATGGAGTCTGTGCATCACCTTCCCTCCTGCTCCTCACCACACTCAGCTCCTTCTCCCACCCTTCAGTCCCTTCATGGGAAACTCCTGGGGCAGGTTCCCCCTTCCCAGGAGGTTTAGGTCTCAGTGCAGCAGCAACCAGGGTGGCAGTGGGGATGGCACCCCAGGCACCAGGAGCACTGAGTTTCCCTCTCACCTCTGGGTGCACCGCTGGGTCCTGCTCCCTCCTCTGGCATCCTGGGCATTTCCCGAGCTCGCTGTCCAGGGGTATCGTCCTCCCCAGGGAGAGAAACCTCCCTGGCATCATCATAGCCATCCACTGGGTCACCCCCAGGCAGAACAGGAACATCTGAAAAGAGAGGGGAGCTGGTGACAGTGAGAAGATCCCTCCTGCAGAGCAGAGGATGGGAGGCGCTGGTGTTGGCAGCAGCACAGGAGACCCTCAGGTCCTCCCCATCTCTGACGGTGACACCCAGTGACACCTCTGTCCTTCACTTGTCTGCAGGCAGATCAGCCCCTTCCTGCTTCATTACCTGGTGCTGATCCCAGACCATCCTCCTCCTCTCGGTGCCCAGGGTAGGGCTGCAGCTGGGTCAGGGACTGCTCTGAAGAGGAGCCTGGAGAGATGCGCAGCGGCTGTTATGGGATGAGCCCACTGACCTGGTTCGTGGCCAGTGCTGCTGGGGAGGGGGGACCCACAGAGCTGGGGCTGCATGGGGAGGAGGGCTGGGAATTCACCCTGCTCCCCTGGGACAAGCCCTGTCTCAAAGGTGCTCCCAGAGCTGTCCCAGGACAGCTCTTCCCTCACTCGTCAGTGGGTGCAGGGGCAGGAAGAGAGGGGCTGTCCAGCTGCGATGGGCAAAGCGAGTTGGGAGGCAGCTCCTCTCCCGGGCCCAGGGCTGGGGTGCTCTCCCCACAGACCACACAGCCCCAGCACTGCCGGGACCACGGGCTGCGGTCTTCAGGGGATCAGCCCTGGGGAGGGGCCAGGGGAAAGGGTCCTGCAGATGTGCCACACCCACCTGAGCAACCAAATCTTGCCTGCTTCTCCCATGCTGGGCTGTGACCGATCTCCTCGTACACGGCCTCGGGGAAGAGCTCCTGGGCTGTCCTGGAGCCTGGGGACGGGGACAGAGGCAGAGCTGGCATGGGGACAGGCAGAGGGGCAGTAGGACCCCACTGTGCTCCCCAAACCTGTTCCTTGGCCCACCCCAGGTCTGCTCCAACAGCACAGCCCCACTGTGCTGTCCAGGAACAGCTGCCACATCCCCAGTGAGGGCCATATCACTGTGGAAAAGATCTGGGGCAGCATCACCCTCACCTCAGCCCCTTGGAGACAGCGCTCAAGCCCCTCTGGCCCCTGGGTCATCCCCTTGTCTGACCCCAGAGCAGCTCCCGTGCTTCCCCTCCACCTGGAGCCGACCCCTGTCTGCCCCACGAGTCCATAGCAGGGCCCCCAGCAGGCAGGGCTGGGCAGAGGGTCAGCCTGGGGCCTGACTCCATGGAGATGGGCCCTGCTGCCCTGTGTTCCTCCCGTCTTCTCCTTTGCCCCAGAGCACCCTCCAGTACTACCCAGAGCACTGCCAGCCTTGGCCATCTCCCCCAGAATAACTTCTCCCCCAGGATGACATCTCCCCCAGGATAACATCTCCCCCAGGATAACATCTCCCCTGGTCCTGCTCTGCCATGTCTCTCCTTGCCCCATCTCTTGCTCCCACCACCTCTGGGCTCTCTCCACCCTTTGCTGCTGGTGCCCTATGGCCAGCCAATCAACGGGGTACGTGGGACAGGTGGCAGCACACAGTCTCCTCCCCTCAGCTCTGCTTGTGCCCCTTACTGACCCCCCGCAGCACCCCCAGCCCTTCCAGGAGGCATCACTGGGGAGCTCTGTGGAAGGACCCACCTCTGCGCCCAGCCCTGGCCCTGAGCGCTTGCCTGGCCAGCAGGGCCAGGAGCAGGCAGAGAAGGGCCCCCAGGATGATGCAGATGATGACGGGCACTGAGATTCCCCCACTGACAGTCGGACGGCCCCGGGTGGGATCTGCACAGGCAAGAACATGGAAGAACAGCACCAGCCCTGGGAGAGGTGGAGGCAGCACCAGACCCGACCCCCATCATACAAGACAGTGGAGAGTGGAGGGCCCCAGGGGGGATGATGGAGAAGCTTCCACCCTGCTGACTGAATTTCACCCCCTCCTCAACCCCCACACAACCACCCCAGTGCCTCCTCCTGGGAGTTTCACGCCCCAGCAAGGAGCCCCTTGCACCCCACTGTGGGTCAGAGCCTGGCCCTGGGATACCCAGCCCTGGGGAGGACGAGTTACCTGCTCGGGGTGGGGATGCTGCTGTCCTGGGTGCAGCTGCAGAGGAGGAAAAGGAGAGCTGGGCTGAGGGGGTGGGAGTGCACGTACCAGGGAGCCTCCCCTGCGACACCCCGGTGTGTGTCTGTAGTGTCCATGACACATCCCACCCCAATTGCCCCTCCCATAGTGCTAGAAAGGGACCCAGGACAGGGCCCGGGACCTCTGCTCTGGGCGGTGGGCAGGGTGGCACAGGCAGCCTGGGGATGGATGGTCCTGGAGCTGCAGGGCCCCACAGGCAGTGGCCCAAGGACACCCAGTTCCACCAAGGCTGCTCCCTGCTTGGCACCAGGCTGCTGCACCTCACAGGAACGTTCCTGCTCTCGGGAGCTCAGGGGCCGTGCCAGGACCAAGCGGGTGAAAGGCCTTTCCCAGCTCCCTGCCAATACCTGACCAAGGGGTCCCAGCCCCCACTCACCCGAGCAGCGCACGGCAGCGTCTTCCTTATGCCGGCAAGCACGTCCATCCCCAGGCCGGGCCCAGCAGTCCTGCAGAGACGACTCCATCCCCCGGCACTCCACCCGCTCCAGCCAGATGGGGCCCTGGCCCACCCCAAAAGCAGCCTCATGCAGGGCAGACACCGCGGGGCCACAGCCCAGCTGCCTGCACACCACCTGGGCATCCCGCATGTCCCAGGAGTCATCGCACACTGTCCCCCAGGAGCCGCGATGCCAGAGCTCCACTCTGCCCGAGCACCCGTCCTCGCCTCCCACGGCACGGATCTTCTCCCTGTCTGGAGAGGGCAAAGAGCTCCCACGGCACTCAGACAGCAGAGGAGCCAGGCAAGAGGAGCACGCGGAGGAGCAGCTCCCTACCTGTGCAGCTGCTGGAGTTGGGGCACGGGGCCAAAGGCTCTGGGGGCATTTCTGGGTGTCCCCCTGAAGAAGGAAACACTGTGGTGAAGGGGCTGGCTTGGGGGATTGTGCAGAAGAGAGCGGGGCTGAGCTCTGCTTGTGCCTGTGTGTGCCATCTTGGTCACAGAGCAGCAGGAGGGTGTCCATGGAGGGGAGGCTGCTCTGAACCCTCTCTGGTCTCCGCTGAGACCACTTGGAGATGTCACTGCCTCCCCCACGCACTGCTGGGTGGCGACTGCTGCTGGACATGTGGGACACTGAGAACTGTGGTCACATCTGTGCCACCAGCAGCAGAAGAGTCTGACATGGCAACAAAATCCCCTCCAAGCTCTTTCTCTGCATTTGGCCGTGCCCAGAGGGGAGCAGAAGCTGGGGTGACACTGGTGCCTGAGTGGCTCAGAGTTACCATTGCAGGTGATGTGGGTCTCTTCTCGCAGGTCATCGCACGACTGTGGGTCCCAGGGGGTGGATGGACACTGCCAGAAGGAGCTGGTTCCCTTCTCACACTGCACGTAATCCAGCCAGGCAGTGCCAGACACCCTGCCATAGGGCAGGCCTGCTTCCAGGGATCCTCCGTCCCCGCAGCCCAGCTCCTTGCACACCAGCGACACCGTGTCAGGAGTCATCGAGTTGGAGCAAACGTTCCCCCATGTCCCATTGTAGAAAACCTGGAGGCGCCCGGAGCAGCCGTCACTGTTCTCCAGCCTCAGGGCCACGAACTCTGGGAGGAAAGGCAGCAAGAGGCACAGGCTGGTGTGGGGCTGTGGGAGCCAGGACACCCCTGCGCTCCCCAGGCCCCCAGCCAGGCAGGGCAGGGCCAGCAAGTCCCCCTTGCACCCAGGTAAGAGAGAAGTCCCTGCTGGACACAGCCCCTGCTCTCCCCACTCGCCCTGGGGGACACTGAGCTCCCCAGGGACCCCGGTGAACTGAGGACACCCGTGCATGGGTGTCTGTAGGCCAGGCTCAGGCAGGGGCTCAGCCAGGGACAGCCTTGGCCATGCCCGGCTTTCCCTGTGTCCTGTCCTCCCGGGAACCATCCCGGCACAGCTCCCGGCACACACCTGAGCACATGACACCCGCGTCCTCTTTGTGCCCGCAGTTGTGCTGCCCCCAGGGCCCGGCAGCGCAGTCCCAGAGAGCAGCCTCGGCCCCGGAGCAGTTCACACCGTCCAGCCAGATCTGCCCGGAGCCTTCCCCGAAGCGAGCGGAGCCGGCCGCCTCCACCGCCCCTCCGCAGCCCAGCTGGTGGCAAACGATGGCGGCATCAGACAGGTCCCAGCCATCGTCACAGACGGTCCCCCAGCTGCCCTGGTAGTAGATCTCCACTCTCCCTGCGCAGCGTCCGGGCCCGTTCACCAGCCGGACCCGCCGGCTCCCTGCAGTGGGGAGAAACCCCAGGAGCTGTCAGGGGGTGGCTGACCCCCACCCCATCATCTGGGGGCTCGTGCAGCGCCGCTCACCCCAGCAAATGACTCCCACGTCCTCCACAACCCCTCCCAACAGGGCACTCCCGGGCAGGGAGGTGTTGCAGAGGGTCAGGCTGGCCTCATGCCCTGCGCACCGGACCCCTCGCAGCCCCACGGGGCCCGTCCCTCGCTCAGGCTTTGGGGGGCTGTAGGCTTTTTCTGCCTCTCCACACCGCAGCTGCCGGCACACCACGCTGGCCTCCCGCACGTCCCACTGGTCGTCCAGCACTCTGCCCCACGTCCCGCGCTGGAAGATCTCCACTCGCCCGTCGCACCGGCTCCCGCCGCCCACCAGCCGCAGGGATGCAGAGTCGGCTGGGCCTGGGGAGAGCAGAGGAGCCGCAGCCATCAGCGGCACCGGGCAGCACGGCAGCCTCCAGGGGGGAGGGCAAGGGGGGTTGTCCAACCAAACGGGGCGAGAGCAAGCCCTGTGCTGACAAGAAGCGAGGGCAAAGCCCAGGCCCTGTCTGCAGCTCACACCGGGTCTGCTGCTGTGGGGTGGTGGGATGGGGCTCTGCAGGGCTCTCTGTGGGGGTGGGATGTGTTTGTCTGCAGCCACAGGGATGGAGCAGAGCCGCACCAGCCTGTCCTGGGCTCATCCTATGGAACCTGGGCCGGGCAGTGGTACCGGGTCCTAAGGCGCTGCCCTGGGGACAGGTGTCTGTGTCTGTTCCGACCTCAGCTCTCCCAGAGCAGAGCGGTCAGTCTGAGCAGGGAAAGCCCCCCAGGGCCCCTCCAGGGAGAAATTCAGCCTGGTGCTGCCATGGGACCCCTGCTTTGGGCGGCCATGTCTCACACAAAGGGAAACAGAGCTAATGCACCATTTTCCCAGCGCTCACCTGAGCAAATGACAGCAGCGTTGTTCCCAGGGGAGCACGGGGAGGCCCCCAGGGTGACCACTGGGCACTGTCCCAGGTCAGATTCAGTCCCGTCACAGTGGAATGAGTCTCTCCAGACAGGGCCAGTCTCTCTCCCAAAATGCTCTCCTCCAGGAACGGACTCAGCAAACCCACAGTTGAGTTGACGACACAGAACGTGGGCATCCGAGAGATCCCAGCGGGAGGCACAGACGGTTCCCCAGGTCCCCAGCACCTGGACCTCCACCCTCCCCGCACACGCTGTGCTGCCGTTCACCAGCCTGAACCCTGTGTACTCTGGGGACAGAGGAGGAGAGAGGGCGGGTTGGTGCCTTTGTAGCCTCGGTAGCTGGTGGAAAGGCCAGAGGGGCAGAGGCCTTTCTTCTCCTTCTGCACGGTTTTCATGCTGCAGACTGTCCCATGACCCCTCCAGCCCTACACCCACCCAGCACAGTCCTTGCTCTGTCCCCAACCCCCCGCACAGCCCCAGCATTCAACACCCCACCCCGAGTCCTCACGTGTGCAGCTGACAGCAGCGCTGTTCATCTGGGGGCAGGCCTGGTCCCTGGAGGACCCCTTGGGGCAGGAGGACAGGAGGGACTCATTCCCCACACACAGCAGCTCTCCATCCCACATGGGACCAGCCCCTTCTCCAAAGTGACCTCCTCCAGACACAGGCAGGGCCACGCCGCACTGCAGCTCCCTGCAGACCACCTCAGCAGCCTTGGGGCCAAAGTGGGAACTACAAACAGTTTTCCACTGGTTCCCATCACGGATCTCCACACGTCCTGAGCAGCGGCTCTTCCCGTCCACCAGACGGACAAATCCTGGAAAAAAAAACCAGCAAACCTGGGAGTCCCCAGAGCCCTCTGGCAGTTACTTGCCCACATCCCACATCACCTCCAAGGAATCCCTGGACAAACCGCACATTGCACATCCCAGCAGAAGCTGTTGGGGGAGTGTTGGTGCCACAAACACATCCAAGGCTCCTCCGCCCCTTCTCTACAGCACCAGAGCACTCGAGGTGTGTGTCTGCCACACACTCACAGCCACAGGTGTGCTCAGACAAAGGGTCCCACACAAGGTCCTCTGTGCTGCCCGGCACGCTCCCCCAGCACCGCACCCGTGTGAGCCGTTGGGGTCCAGGAGAACTGGCCCAGATGGTGACGAAGCTGCAGCTGCTCAGCCCCTGCAGAGCTCGGGACAGGCAGGACCATCATCACCTGGTGCCACCAGAGGCTCACTCTGATCCCAGGGTGTTCCTGGGTGTTGGGAGGTTCCTTTTAGGTGGGAGGTGTCCCAGAGCACAGAAATGGAGTAGCTGTTATCACAACTGGTGCTTTCCAGAGCCCTCCCCTGCCTGCTCTAGGGGCATGTCCTCATCCAGGGACACTGTTATCTGGGTGCACGGGTCCCAGGCCAATGGCCAGGGTGGGGACAGGAGATCCGCATGTCCCTCTGGCCTCCTGCTGCCCCAGAGGGTGACAGCAGCACAGACGAGAGTCAGTAAATGCTGGCAAAGACCCTGTTTCATGGGTCAGTGTGGGGAGCTGTGGGCACGCAGGAGGGGTTGGGCAGCTGGTCAGCGCTGCTGGCATGGGGTCCTGTCCCCACAGGGCTGTCACAGCTTTCCCCAGGGACCAGTTATACCAGCAATGACAGTTCCAGCTCAGCAGCATGATTGCCATACTGGGCCCTACTCCAGCATGTTTGTTGCTCCCTATGGCACAGCCAGGGCCATTCCATCATCCCAGCGCCAAAGGTGGGGAACAAACTGACCCCTTACCTGAACACGTCACTCCAGCATCGAAATCGTGCACACAGTTATGTTCACCCCATCCTGCATGTTTACAGTCAGACAGGGCAGATTCGGTGCCATTACAGCCAACATCATCCATCCAAATGGGGCCAGATCCCGGCCCAAAGTGTCCATACTGAGGAGCTCCAACAGCAGATCCACAGCCCAGCTGCTTACAAACCACTGCTGCATCGTTCATACCCCAGTAGTCACCACACACGGTCCCCCACTGTCCCTGGTGTTTCACCTCCACTCTCCCGGCACAGAGCCCGCCGCCATCCGCCAGCCTCACCTCCGCAGCACCTTCAAACACCAACAAGGGATGAGTCAGGAGAGCACCGAGCCCCAGTGCTGCAGCTCTGGGAACCTCCTGCCTGGGCAGAGTCAGGGGCACCAGGGTAGGAGCCCTCTCCCCTGCAGGCTGTTCCCAGGGTGGTGCAGAGGTCCCTTCTATCCCCACAGGCTGTGCAAGGCTGGGGTGACCAGCTCCAGCCCTGCTGGATCACTTGTGCCCCACAGCCTTCCTTCTACCCTAATGGTCCTTTCAACCTGCCCCTAGCCCAGGCCCACCCAGAGCACCCACTCCTCCCCAGCCAGCACCCTGGGAACAGACCTGTCTCCAGGGATCCCCAAGCACATACTGCTGCTTCTCCCAGGGCCCCCAGCTCCCATGGGCCACAGTCTGCCCTGGGGACCTCCCAGCTCATCATCTCAGCCCTATGCGTATCTTCTGTGGAGAAACATGATGATCCCAGGGAGTCCTCCCAGCCCATGGCCCCCTTTGTCTTGGGGCATCAGCCCAGTCCTGCCATTGTCTATTATCCCCAGGAGGGTCAGGTCTCTGTCGCCTGTGGGAACAGATGCCCCAGTTCCCTTGTCTCAACAGCACCAACTGTCCCCTCCTCAGGCTGGGTTTCACCCCAGTGTTCAGCACCCCACCCCGAGTCCTCACGTGTGCAGCTGACAGCAGCGCTGTTCATCTGGGGGCAGGCCTGGTCCCTGGAGGACCCCGTGGGGCAGGAGGACAGGAGGGACTCATTCCCCACACACTGCAGCTCTCCATCCCACATGGGACCAGCCCCTTCTCCAAAGTGACCTCCTCCAGACACAGGCAGGGCCACGCCGCACTGCAGCTCCCTGCAGACCACCTCAGCAGCCTTGGGGCCAAAGTGGGAACTACAAACAGTTTTCCACTGGTTCCCATCACGGATCTCCACACGTCCTGAGCAGCGGCTCTTCCCGTCCACCAGACGGACAAATCCTGGAAAAAAACACCAAAAAGCAAGTCATACAAACCTGTGGCGAGGCAGGAGGGGCTGGGCAGCTGGTCAGTTCTGCCTGCACGGGGTCCTGTGCCCACAGGGCTGTCACAGCTTTCCCCAAGGACCGGTTGCTCCATCAATGACAGTCCCAGCTCAGCAGCACGACTAGCCACACTGGGACCTGCTCCAGCATGTTTGTTGCTTCCTGAGAGCACAGCCAGGGCCTTCCACCATCCCAGCCCCAAAGGTGGCAACAGGGTGACCCCTTACCTGAACACGTCACTCCAGCATCCTCATCATGATCACAGTTATGTTCACCCCATCCTTCATGTTTGCAGTCGGACAGGGCGGATTCGGTGCCATCACAGCTGACATCATCCATCCAAATGGGGCCAGATCCTGGCCCAAAGTATCCATACCAGTGAACACCGACAGCAGACCCACAGCCCAGCTGCTTACAAACCACTGCTGCATCGTTCATGCCCCAGTAGTCACCACACACGGTCCCCCACTGTCCCTGGTGTTTCACCTCCACTCTCCCGGCACAGAGCCCGCCGCCATCCGCCAGCCTCACCTCCACAGCACCTTCAAACACCAACAAGGGATGAGTCAGGAGAGCACCGAGCCCCAGTGCTGCAGCTCTGGGGGAACCTCCTGCCTGGGCAGAGTCAGGGGTACCAGGGTGGGAGCCCCCTCCCCTGCAGGTCCCCAGAGCAGTGTGAGGGTCCCTTCTGTCCCCACAGCTGCACAAGGCTGGGAGTGCCCATGTTCAGCCCTGCTGGGTCATTCTCCATCCCACCACACAAGGCACTTCTTTCCACCCCTTCGGCCACCTGCCCCCCACCCATGACCACCCACACACTGTCCAGCTCTGCACTGGGCACCCGCTTCCCCCAGCCCAGCACCTCCTGAACAGCCCTGTGTACCCAGGGCTGCAGCTTCCCATGTAAACCACCTGTCCCAGCACCATCCAAACCAATCCCATCCCCAGGGCGTTCCCTGTTCCCACTGAGGTGATCCAGAGGATCCCACCTCCCCTCCTCTCCCCTGACATCAGCCCTGGGCCAGGCCCCCCAGGAAGGACATGTCTCTACTGCAGATGTCCCCGTCCTCTCTCTCTCTGGGGCACTAACTGCCCTTGTGGGGTCAGGTTTCCCTCTGAACAAGGGGCAGTGAGCAGCACACAAACCCTCTGGGGCAGCCCAGATGTTGGCAGTGCCCTGGGGATGTCTGGGTGCTGCCATTGCCAGTGAGGCCACCACTGGTCCAGAGGCAGAGTGCTGGGAACAAGGGGTCCCCAAAGGTACCCCAGGACAGTGGAGCTGTGAATCCAGCCAGGCACAGAACACTGGAGCCCCGGAAAAGGAGATACTGTCTCCCACCCAGACAAGCACAGGGAAAAGCACAGGCTCTGTGGAACTGAGAACCTTCTGCCCCTTCTCTCAGCAGCACCTGCAAAGGAACCCCATTCCCAGACCCATGACCGCACTGGTACCCGCTGGCCCTGGGCGGTGGGACAAGGGAGTCAGCACTTACCCCTGCACAGCTGTACCCAGAGGAGCAGCCACAGCGTCTGAGGGGACACGAGTCCCTCTGTGCCCATCCTGAGCCTCCTGCCCTGATGGCACATCCCTCTGTGCCGCACTCCCTGCCACAGCTCCAGGGACTCGTGGGAGCAATGATGACGGAAGGGCAATATATCTCTGCAGATGCCCCCCGGTTACAGGAGGAGCCAATTGAAGCAGCAGCACCTTTTTAGACATTATCGGGAGCTATCTCCCCTCCGACACGGCCCAGTCCTCCAATGAACTTCTCCAGCGCTGTTCATGACCATATATGAGGGACGGCTCTGCTGCAGGTGTCACAGCACTGCAATGGTAGAACATCACAGGACAGGGCTGGTTGTAGTGGGGGAAACAGTTTTTTACTCCTTGAGCTCTGAGTGTGGACCAGGAGCACTGAGCATGTCCTGCCACAGGCACATCCAAGAGCCCGAGGTGAGAGCGGCCAGTCACCCCGGTGCCATAAGACCCATGGGGCTGGGACTGCACCAGGGCTGTGTCAGGAAGGGAAGGAAACAGCCCCTGTGACAGAGCCCGCTGTGCGGGGAGCAGCAGCTGGGAAAGAGCCTTAGCCCAGGGCAGAGCCCCATCCCCCGAGCGCTGGCTCACCCACCGCTCCCTGGAGAGCCCGCGGAAGGTCCCTCACAGGAGCTGGAGCTGGGACACGTCCCTGTCCTGGCAGTAGACGTGCAGCCCAGAGGCTCAGACGCGTCCCTGACTGTCAGCGTGTCACCGAGGGGCCGTTATTCCCCACGGGTGGATCAGAGCTGCAGCCTGCAGGTGCACAAACCACAGCCCCCTGTTCTCCCCCCGCAGCGCCCGGGCAGGAAGTCTGTGGTTTCCTCCTGGGGCCGTGCCAGGGCACATCCCTGCAGTGCCCCGAGACACCCCCAGCCCGACGGCTGCAGCCAGGGCTGCAGGGGCTGCTCCTTCGGCCTCACAGGCACGGGGCCGGGCAGCTCCTGTACCTGCTGGGGACCCTGTGACAGCACATGGATGGTTGGCACCGAGCTCCATGGCCATGGGGTGTCACCAGTGACATGAGCCCTGCTCCTCCTACTGCCACTGCTGTGTGCTCATTGGTTAAAATGACAGTGACCTCACACCCTCTACTGCCACCGCTGTGTGCTCATTGGTTACACTGACAGTGACCTCACACCCTCTACTGCCACTGCTGTGTGCTCATTGGTTATACTGACAGTGACCTCACACCCTCTACTGCCACCGCTGTGTGCTCATTGGTTACACTGACAGTGACCTCACCAGCTCCTGTAAGGACGTGCACCTGGTCCTGGCCTATCAGCCGTCCAGCTAGGAGTGACATCACTGCCCCTTGTCCTACCATTGGTTGTCACCGAGAGTGGCCTGGCTCCATCCTCCTGACACTCCCCCTCTCCATATTGATCCCCAGGAATGAGTCCCCCCTCAGTCTCCTCCAGCTCCAGAGCCCCAGCTCCCTCAGCCTTTCCTCACACGGGAGATGCTCCACTCCCTCCAGCATCTTGGTGGCTGCGCTGGACTCTCTGCAGCAGTTCCCTGTCCTGCTGGAACTGAGGGGCCACAACTGGACACAATATTCCAGGTGTGGTCTCCCCAGGGCAGAGCAGAGGGGCAGGAGAACCTCTCTGACCTACTGACCACCCCCTTCCAATCCACCCCAGGTACCATTGGTCTTCATGGTCTCCCATCCAAGCACTGACCAGGCCCGACCTTGCTTAGCTTCCCAGATCAGACAAGATGGGGCATGCTCAGGGTGCTATGGCTGTGTATATATATGGTCTCCCATCCAAGCACTGACCGGGCCCGACACTGCTTAGCTTCCTAGACCAGATGAGATGGATGTTCTAAGGGTGATGTGGCTGCATATATTATATATATATGTTCCTCAAGTATATTCTGGTAGTATCCAAACTAAACCCTTTTTTCAAGGGCAGAGTAGAGGTACAGGAGAACCTCTCTGACCTACTGACCACCCCCTTCTAATCCCCCCCAGGTACCATTGGCTTCCTGGCCACAAGGTCTCCTATCCAAGTACTAACCGGGCCCGACCCTGCTTAGCTTCCCTGATCAGCCATTCTCAGGGTGCTATGGCTGTATATATTATATATAAGTATATGATCCCCAAGTATATCCTGATAGTAACTGAACTAAACCCTTTATTCAAGGGCAGAGTAGAGGGGCAGGAGAACCTCTCTGACCCCCTTCTAACCCGCCCCAGGTACCATTGGCTTCCTGGCCACAAGAGCCCAGTGCTGGCTCATGCTCACCCTGCTGTCCCCAGGACCCCCAGGTCCCTTTCCCCTACGCTGCTCTCTAATAGGTCATTCCCAACTTATACTGGAACTTGGGGTTGTTCCTGCCCAGATACAAGACTCTACTGAGACCCCAGGGACGTCACCAGCACAACCTATTTGCTCTGTGCACATGTTGGGGTGACCCCATGTGGCAGCGCCCACCCAATCACTTGCTCACACTCCACCAGTGGGACTGGGCAGGAACTGGAAGGGCAGAAGCAAGAAAGAAAACCTCATGGGTCAAGATAAAGACGATTTAATAAGTGGAGAAATAGTTACTCACAGCAGGAGATACATATGCCCAGCCTGCCTCTGAGCAAAGGATGTTTTGAGGAACACACCTGCCTCCTCAGTTTTATTGCTGACCCTGATATCATATGGTGTGGAATATCCCTTTGGTCAGTTGGGGTCAGCTCTCCTGGCTTCGTCCCCTCCAGCCTCCTGTCACCTCCAGCCTCCACACTGTTAGGGCAGCAGCGAAGGCCTTGAGGCTGTGCCAGTGCTGCTCAGCAACTGCTACAACATCAGTGTTGTCAGAGCTGTTCTGGGCACCATCAGCAGGGGTTGTGAAGAGGAAAATCAGCTCCATCCCAGCCAGTACCATCTCCAGCCCTTGTTCCACACAGTGTGCACCCTACTCAGGTCCTACAGTGTTCAGACATTGACATCCAGCACCACCCCTTCCCCAGCCCTTGCCATGACACACGCACACACTGGGTTTGGCTGGTGTGGCTCAGATGGACCAGGGCAGGTCCCAGCACTCCTGACTTCTCCCCTCGCTCAGCCAGAGCAGTTGGGAACATTCAATCAGATTATGAGCCTAAGGACAACGTGTCCCATCCCAACAGATGGGATGAGGGATGAGTCAATCCTGACTCAACAGATGCGATGAAGAGGGAAGAAGGAAGAGAGAGAGAGAAGAGGAAAACTAAGATATCAGAAAGAGAAAGGGAGAGAGAGAGATCACAGATATCACCACCCCGCGGGTACATTGGTCCTGGAATGACTCCATGAGTCTCTATGGTCTCCATGGGTCTCTATGGTCTCTATGGTCTCCATGGGTCTCTATGGGTGTCTATGGGTCTCTATGGGTCGTTATGGTCTCTGTGGGTCCCTATGGGTCTCTATGGGTCTCTATGGTCTCCATGGGTCTCTATGGTCTTTATGGGTCTCTATGGTCTTTATGGGTCTCTATGAGTCTCTATGGTCTCTATGGGTCTCTACGGTCCCTATGGGTCTCTATGGTCTCCGTGGTTCTCTATGGGTCTCTATGGTCTCCATGGGTCTCTATGGATCGTTTGTGGTTTCTTCTGGTAGTTGTTTGTCAGACAGATGGTTCATCTCTATCATCCCAATTAGGCCATGAGGCCTTTCAGAGCAACACTGTTAATTGTCCTTATCTTCTGCCTCCAGGACCATAAAATTTCGGGAAAGATAAGACGAGGTGTCATCTATCTCTTCCTCTCAAAGCAACAAAACCCAGACGTTTAAGGCATAACAAGGTCTTTGTTCTACTAAGGATGGGGGGAGCGCTTCAAGGTTGTCACACAACGAAACCTGTTTATCACCAGCCTGCACCCCCCTTTGGCCTTACAGGCGGCTGGGAGACCCCCACAACCAGGGGGGTGCCTCTGTTTGGCACCTCAACATCCAATTTGTGGTTCAGGGTTCATTGGCGAGTTCCTCTGCTTCTCGTGGTCTATTTTGAGATCCCCTTTGGGTCTTTTCCATACTGTCCCCATGCACATATTTTTCTGAAGCTGGCGTTTTCTCCTGGTTTCCCATATTCACAGACAGTTTGCCTGTGTCTTGCAGCACCGAGAGGAGCTCAGAGTGCAACCCAGTGATCCTGCAAGGCCTGTCCTGCTGGGCTGGGCTTGGATGTGGGGACCTTCCAATCCAGCTCACAGGACTGGGCTTTTCTTTGTATGTTAAAGGGTTTGCACTGAGGGTCCATTGGTGGTCCGCTTGGGGGATCTTGGCCCTTGGACGTGATCCAACTTGCCTGTGTGTTCCCCACCTTCTGGAAGTTCCTCCACACCACACATCTGTGGGTGCTTCTGCACCTGATGAAGTGGGGAGTGTAGACCCATCCTTGTACTTTTCTTTCTACTCTCATATAAAATCTACTTCTTCATTCCATTATGTCTTATTGGAGAAGGTGTTATCCATTTTATATGTACGTTATAATGGTTATGTATATTTAATTTCTCTGGTTTTATACATATCTATATACCTATGTACAAATATACACATGTATAGAGGAATATATACATTTTAAATACCGTATTTATTCATAAATAAAATGAAACAAAATAATAAAATAAAAATATTGTCTGCTCATGGCTTGACCAGGTGTACTCCTGCTGGGTAAAGAACTGGCTGGAGGGCTGGGCCTGAAGAGTTGTAGTGAACAGAGTCAGATGCAGTTGGTGGAAAGCCCTTGAGGCACTGGAGTGAGTTCAGAGAAGGGAACGGAGCTGGGGAAGGTTCCAGAGCACAGGTTTGATTGTGGGTTGTGGGATATTGGAACAGGCTGCCCATGGAAGTGGTGGAGTCAGACAGGTTGATCAATGAGCTGTTCCCTACCATTAATGTCATGCTCAATATAAAGCTGGAGATGCATTCTCCAGCTAGTTAGTTCAAGCTTTCTGTCTCCTTCGTTAGTTCTGTTCGGAAGTTCCATTAGTGCAGTGTTAGTTCAGTTTGATGATGTTTTGCTGTTTTTCAGTTGGCCCTTGGGCCTTTCTGCCTTTTTAATTTTTACTTTCTCATGCTGGGATCACCTGTTCAGGACCAGGGTGTTCCCTTCTTTTGGGCTGCCTGTTCCAGGTGACTGGAGTCATGTGGAGGATTGCACTATCATATATTTAATTTTATGTATATTTTAGTATCAGTATATAAGTAGTAGTGTATTATTATTTTTTTAATTGTTTTAATAATTTTATATTCTTAGCCTACGACCTTTTCTCTTCCCTTTCAGTTCTCTCCCTTGGCCCACTTTGGGGGTTGGGGGCAGGATGTGAGCAGCTCTCATGGTCTTAGTTGGTGGTTGTGGTAAAACCATGGCAAGAAAGAGTAGCAGTAGATTCAGAAATCTTGAAAATCACTTTCCAAGATGATGGGAGGAGGGAAACAGCATGAGAAAGGAAAACCATCAGTAACTGCAGCTCTGGATGTCCAGAGTGGAGCTCAGGATAGAGAAATGTCATTCTGAGCACAGCGCTGTGGTCATTCAAAGGGACTCTGGATCAGCCATGGTTTTTTGTTTCCAGGAACAGCTGGTGAGGATGGAGAGACAGCAGCACAGGTGGGGACACACTGGGCTGAGAACAAGGTGGGGAAGAGCATGGGGTGTCTGCAGCCTGTGGGGAAACAGCCACAGGCCTGGGACAGTGCAGGACGGACTGTGGTGGACATGGCCAAGGGCACTGGCAAGGCTGGATGTCCCTGAAAGACCCTAAGTCTTTGTCCCCTTGGCT
The DNA here is from genome assembly GCF_036013475.1 of Columba livia. Lineage (NCBI taxonomy): Eukaryota > Metazoa > Chordata > Aves > Columbiformes > Columbidae > Columba > Columba livia. Next base: position 76,231 of record NW_027043031.1, read on the forward strand.
ATGGCTGATGTCCCTGCCAGCGAGGCCTAAGAGGAGACACATGGTTGTCATGGCCATGGCTCCCCATTGCCTCCTTGCATCCCCAGGGAGTGTCACACCATTGTCCTGCACTGGGCATCGCACTCCACACAGCCCCAGGAAGAACCTGAGCCACCTGTGAGGGGCAGGATCTCCCTTCCCAGGGGCAGGGGCTCAAGGCTTGGCCATTGTCCTTCATCAGACAAACCAAGCGCTTTCTCAGCATCAGAGCTGCTGCACTTTGCCTTTGCCTGATGCAATCACTGCCTCCAATTATCTGCTCTAACGAGTCCCTGGGGAGGCTTTGTCAGGAACAGCCCTCAGTGGGGCCCATTAATGCTTCAAGGTACTTTGGAGTTTGTTCTGGCTTGGACTTTTTGAGCAGATTCTTCAGCCTGTCCTTGGTATCTGAGGTTCATGGACCAAATACGCCACGGGGCTCATTAAAACACTGAGAGCCATAATGAGCGATGTTTCTTTCCCTAATTTCCTTCCAATCTTCAAGACTTGTAGAACTAACTGGAGAGGTTCCAATGGGATACTTGCTGATGAAGGTTTCAAAGAAGATTTCATAAAGGAGGGTTTTTTCTTTCCAGGGTGTTTTCTGTCATTTTTCAGTGTATGGAAGAAGTGACAGCAGCATTCTACACTGGACATTGATCCCGAGGGTCTCCTGAAGACATCTGGACAGGCAGGAGAACAGTCCTTGAGGCTGGACACTGTATGGACAACCTGGCTCCTCACCCCCACCCCCAGTCTGCCGGTTCCCTCATTGGCCACCACAGATTGCATCACTTTTCCTACATCAGTTTAATAAACAGCAAAACACTTTTCCTCAGCTGTGTGTGTAAGCTGGATCTGGTGAGGTCCAGCATCCACAAGGGACACCCACACAAGAACTGGTTTAGACAGAGAGACAGGAGAGGATAGAAATAAACACAATGAACGTGTTGACGGCCATGTTAATTAGAGCTCTGAAGAATGGGGCAAGTTTGTAACTCCCTGAAGCTCAAAGCAGAAACCAGACAGTTGAGAGGCCACTGAATGACCAAAGAGCAAGTGGAGGAGAAACCTGAGAGCACTGGGAAGGGCAAACGTCCAGACAGTGCTGGAAAGTTGTCCTTGGACAGGGACATTTAATCAGGAGAGGTGGGAACTCCTGAATGACGAGGGAGATGAAATACTAGAGTGTTGGTAATAGAAGTACAGGGGAAGACCAGTGTTTCTTCTCCAATCCTTAGTACACTTCCAGACAGACATCAGTCATCAGCTGTCTCACCATAAACAGCCAGGGCCATTTTAGGGGCCCAGTGTACCTGAGGTGCTGGCCTGGGATTGGCATCTGTCACACAGGACCTGGGGAGACCAGAGCACCTTGCAGTGCAGGTGGAGCCTGGGCAGGGGTTCCCGGGGCATCTACACTGGCACCAGGTGTTTGTGTCCCTGGAGCTGAAGACATTTGTGTCCTAAAGCCAGCCCCAGTTCTGGAATACTCTTTCATTAACTGACTTCTGATGGCCTTCAAGCATTAAGCCAAGATCATGTTGTGTCTTGCACAGCGCCCCATGCCCTCTGAACCTTCCCTGCCCAGGACTCCTCACACGTTGCCCAGAGCGAGTCACACTGAGGTGTTGGCTGGTTCCCTGGCTGAGATGTTGGTTCAGATGGTCACCTACAGCACAGGTGGATCCTGCCCCATCATCGCCTGCTCTGCTCCAGTCTGAAACAGAGCCCAACATCACAATGGGATCATGAGAGAACTGAGGTTGAAGGGACCTCAGGAGTCTGCAGTCCAACCTGTCACCAACTGGGTCACACCAAGGTGTTCAAGCCTTGATTCAAACAGAGCTTTAGCAGGACTAGAGAAGTGATCATCCCTTTGTACTGGGCACTGGTGAGGCTGCACCTTGAATCCTGGGGTCAGTTTTAGGCCCCTCATGGCAAGGAAGACATTGAGGTGCTGGAGAGAGTTCAGAGGAGGGTGACAAGGCTGGTGAAGGGTCTGGAGCACCAGTCTGACGAGGAGCGGTTGAGGGAGCTGGGGCTGTTCAGCCTTGAGAACAGGAGGCTGAGGGGACACCTTATTACTCTCTACAGCTGCCTGAAAGGAGGTTTTATCATGGAGGGTGTTGGTCTCTTGTCCCAAGTAGCAAGTGATAGGACAAGAGGAAATGGCCTCAAGTTGCACATGGAGAGGTTAAGATTGGATATGAGGAAAAAATTCTTCACGGAAGCCACCAGTGATGTTCCTTAGGACTCAGTCCTAGAGCCAGGTCTGTCCAATATTTTTATCAATAATCTGGATGCAGGAATTTAATGCACCATTAGCAAATTTTCTGATAATGCCATCCTCGGAGGTGCTGATGACTATCCTGAGGGACAAGGAGCCTTGCAGAACGATCTAGATAGATTGGAGCATTAGGCAATGATCAACGGCATAAAATCTAACAAGTCCACATGCCGGATTCTGCACCTAGGATAAAGTAATGCCAAGCACAAGTCTAAATGGGGAGAGGATTGGCTGGAGAGCAGCCCTGCAGAAAGGAGCCTTGGGGCGCTGGTTGACAGGAGGCTCAACAAGAGTCAGCAGTGTGTGCCCTGGCAGCCAAGAGTGCAAATCCCATCCTGGGGTACATCAGACAGAGCAGAACCAACCGCTCAAAGGAGGTGATTATCCTGCTGTATTCAGAGTTGCTGTGGCCTCACCTTGAGTGCTGTGTGCAGTTCTGGGCCCCACGATTCGACAAGGATGTTGAAGTATTCCAATGTGTCCAGAGAGCAACAAAGCTGGTGACCGACCGGAAGGCATGTCCTCTGAGGAGTGGCTGAGCAATCTGGATTTCTCTCGTTTGGAGAGAAGGAAGCTGATGAGCAAGCTCATTGCCCTCTAAAAGTTCCCGAGGAGGGAAGTGTATAGGGAAGTGCTGGTCTCTTGTCCCTGGTATCCAGTGACAGGACATGTGTGAATGGTGTAAACCTGGGTCAGAGGAAGTTCAGACTTGACCCTCTACTGAGAGTGTGGTCAAATACTGGAACAGACTTCTGAATGATAGGATGAGGGGCAACGGGCACAGCATAGGAGGTCCCATCTAAATATTAGGAAAAACCTCTTTACTGTGAGGGTGCCTGAGCACTGGAACAGGCTGTCCAGAGAGGTTGTGGAGTGTCCTCCTCTGGAGACATTCAAAACCCGCCTGGACACCTTCCTGTGCCATCTGCTCTGGGCGAACCTGCTTTAGCAGGTGGGTTGGGCTAGATGATCTCCAGAGGTCCCTTTCAAGCCCAACCATTCTGTGATTCTGTGACAGCTGGTTGATGCCCCAAGCCTCAGCATTCAAGAGGCATTTGGATAATGCACTTACTACCCTGTTTTAACTTTAGATCAGCCTTGAATTGGTCATGCAGTGGGACTAGATGGTCATTCTAGGTCCCTTACAGCTGAACTATACCTCACTTCCCTTCTTCCCTTTCTCCTCCTTTCCCTAGCAGGGGGAAGCTGCAAAGCCCCCCCACGACAGCCCCACCCAGCACCCTTTGCAGGAAGCCTTTGGGGTGCTGGCCCCAAGGCAGTCCCGGTGCCCAGGAGTTCCAGGGGCTGTCCCTGCCCTTGGTGTCCACGTGCTGGGCACAGCTGCTGGCTGTCCCTGGTGCCTTCTCTGCCCTTTGGCTCTCCAGGACAAAGCTCCTGCTCTTCTCTCCAGTCATGGCAGAAACCAGCCCTGCAACCAAGAGAAGAGCCCTGGTAGCTGTCC